>NW_020955690.1:1242276-1267575 GCF_003031625.1 Empidonax traillii
TCCGAATCCCCTTATCAAAGGCCCCCAGGATTTGATGCCCCCCTGGCAGAATCCACCCCTTTACCAGAACCTTCTGTATTCCCCTCTTTATAAGCTGAATTCTTGAGTAATAAACGGCCATTTTGCCAGACATGTAACCTGTGTGTGCGTGTCTCTTCCCCAAGCAAGATGTCCGCTGGGTCGGATGAATTGGCATATCCCCCCAATTCGTCAAATGATCTCAGTGTCTGAAATTAGATTGCAGGTTGTTTATTACAAAATTTAAGAAAATACCCACTTCCTGTAACAATTGGAAACTTTAAGTACAGAGTTATAATTTTTTTTAAGGGAGTTTTGTTCTGCTATTTGAAAGACTTATCTTTTTGTCCATCACTAGTATGGTTTAGTCTTACAAAATAAACAGCTTATAAAATATTTAATCTTATGTACATAACCCTTATTACGTATAGCTTCATCAGTTTTTTCATCTGTATTAACCTACAACAATCTTTTTTTTTTGCCTCATCATTGCTGCTCTCTCCCCATATTTTAAGGGAATCATTTCAGCATAACTGCATCTATTATTGTGTTCAAGAGAAGAGATAAGGACTCTTGTAAATGTTGTCAGGCTAACTTGAAATTAATACAGCTAAATCTTCACTTATAGGGCAAGGGGTAACCTGGCCCCTGTACATTTCATGACAGAATAAAATAACAAAAAGAAGGCAATGGAATAGAGCAGAATTACATCTGAATTGTATTTGAACTATCGAGACAGTACAGAGCAGATACTCTGTCCTGGGAAACATATGACCAAGTATATAAAAGGTATTTTCAGAAAAGTGAAAGCACACTCTCTTTTGCAAAAAATTATTGAACACATAGACCCCAGAAACACATAGGAGACAGACGTAAACATATTTAGCTATCTAATCCTTGAAAGCCTAAACCATATCATGTATGTTAAAGGTTAGGTTCAAAATAAAAAATGGATCAGAATGAGATGGAATGGAATTTCTATGTCCTACAGTTCAATGCCACTGAAAACTGTGAAATCCCTTACACTTGCCTTTAATGTCCTTGTGTTTCTGACAGGAATGTGCAAACCTTCCAAAGCACCCAGTGTCACTACACTTTGCTCTAAACCTCAGTCTGTCAAGATAAGACAGAAATTGAGGGGCTGGAGCGTGTCCAGGGAAGAAAATGGAGCTGGGGAAGGCTCTGGAGCACCAGGAGCAGCTGAGGGAGCTGGAAGGGCTCAGCCTGGAGAAAAGGAGTCTCAGGGGGGACTTTCTCACTCTCTTCAACTCCCTGACAGGAGGGTGGAGCAGGGGGAAGTTGGGCTCTGCTCCCAGGGAACAATGGACAAGATGAGAGGAAACAGCCTCAAGTTGTTCCAGGAGAGGTTCAGGTTGGATAGAAGGAAAAATTTCATCATTGAAAAGGTGGTGAGGCATTGGAACAGCCTGCTTGGGAAGTGGGGAAATCATCATCCCTGGAAGTGTTCGAAAACCATGGATGTGGCGCTTGAGCACTTGGTTTAGTGGTGAACATGGCAGTGCTGGGTTAGCAGTTGGACTGGATGATCTTAAAAGTCTTCTCCACAATTAACAATTCTATGATTCCACGAGTTAGGACAGAGGATACAATTAATATTCCTTTTATACAAATTAGAGCAAATTCAGTTTGGTGCTGACATGTTTTATTGTCAACAATAAAACACTTGTTCTGTAGGAATAATACCTTGCTTTATGTATAAACAATTATACTTCAGTGAACTGAGGCACACACTTACTTTTAAGAGCTGAGAGCTTTTGTAAGTATTTCCGAAGGTTGAATTTAAGTAAAATTTTACTCAGCTAATAGACTTCCGTGAACACCATTCTAAGGTAAAGACTTCTCCCTGTGTCTGCCATAGATATTTACACATCTAGCTTGTGACAAGTAATTCATTTAGACAGAGGACCCTCCAATGCTGAACCTGCCAATAGCCAGGAAGTTCTGGATGTATCTACCTCCTATTGACCTTAAAACGTTCAAAAATCCTACTTTTTGGATTATCAGACATTTAAAAATCTTTACAAGTCTGGCCTTACATTCCTTAGCTAATAAAGGTGATTGTGAACATTACATTTCTAGCTTTGTTGTGCCATTTAGATAATATTGGATGGATTCAGAAAAGGTTTCTCAAATGCCGAAGGCATTTAGCATTAGCCTGATTTTAAAAGCTTAGGACAATGCTCTCCCTTTCTATTTCACAACTTGAGGCTCTATAGAGACAGAGAAAGGGAAGGCACACAGCCAGGAAATAGCTTATATAAGTTCCCTGAGTCTTTCATAAATCAACAGTATTACCATTGGAGAGTGAAGCCAAGAGAAGAATACCAGCATCACTATGTGATGCTGCTGTGCATCCTCCTTGAAGGGGATATTGGTGTTACTGCATGGCAGTTAGAAGGAGTGGAAAACAGAACTTCTCATGGATGCTCTGAAGTGTACCCCTCTCTGAATGGAAGAAGACTATACATAGAATTTATTAATTCACTACACATATGAAGAACTGATTTCTAAGAGTTTGCCCCTGGTTCTGCTGAAGTGAGCAGGAGATTTATCACTGCCTTCTCAGGAATTCAGGACCAGCTTACCTAACGCATCTCTTGGAGGCTACTGCTGCCAAACCCCATGTACAGCAGTGGAATAAAATTCCAGAGACTTTTTGTTGCACAAGCAACTACCATATTTTATAATCATTATGCAATAGGCACATCTCCGCTCTTTCAGATTCTCATCCCATCCCGCTGAAGTCTTTTTGAGCTCTAGCACTCACTGAATGGGGCTCTGGATCATGGCCTCTACTGCTAAAATCGTTCTGCAGTGATACAGAAAGCTGGAAGGAAGAACAGTGCCACCCGGTGGTGATTTGCTTTTTCTTTTCAAAGTAAGTTCTCTTGAAAGACTTTTCCCTTAACTTTTTGAGCACGTGCCCCTACACAATACATAGTCTAGTTCACTCAATGGATATACAGACATTTTGCACCTATAATAGTGCAGTACACTCACTATAATATACACACATGCTGTAATTAATAAAGTAAAATGTGGCTTCTATAATTATATTGTTACTATAATATTTATTTTAAAGTAAATAAACAAATTATTTAATAGCAATTTTAAAAAAAACAAAATCACTTCAAGTAAAGTGCTTAAGGTAACTACTTAATTAATGGTAATGCCACTTCTGAAGCAGTTAATGGGTCTGTGTCCTAACGAAACTTTAAAAATAAAGTTCATAAGTTGAATATTTAAGTGTAGATAGCAATTTTTTATCTTTTATTACCTTAATACAATACATAAACAGTGAACATGCTCTCACTTACTCTAGAAGAAAGCCAGCTTCCACTTCTGTTTTTTTTCTGTACCCAAGCCAAACTTGTCTTGAATATTACCTATTTTCTTACTGCTTTTGCCCTTGCTGCACGAGGTACTGGTTATTTACATTTTTGGCCACTTGGCCATTAATGCTATGCCTTCATAATTAACTTAAATGTAGTCAGGGTTGTTATCTCTTGCTAAAACAAATGGACAAGGGAAAGCTTCTACATATTGTTAAATCCTTTAGTGTCCAAAACACAGGGGCTGCAAGTAAAATGCTCATTTGGACTGATCCACAGCCCTTGCTAGTTCCTAAATCTCCAGTAGGAATTACTGAAAAGACTTAAGACTTAAGTGGCTTGTGTGACAGTTATCAGAGGTCATTAAAGCAATTTATCTGGATAGACAGCTAGAGCTAATGTCACAGAATACTCACAAACTTTTCTTTGTTTTTTAACATACGGATAGCTTACAAAACTGCTGTGAAGAGATTTCTGAAATCTAAGGTGATCCTGTCATGCCTGAACATACTTTTTCAGGGCTGCAAGACAAGGGTGCAGTGTGGGGTCTGACACAAATAAGAAATCCTGGAGCAATAAGCTCCAGACTGATGGAAAGTCAGAAAAAAAAAATTGTTTGGCCTTTCGTTGAGAGCTGTAACTTAAAGGATCACAAACAAATGTAGATAATGCTTAATTTTATTTTCTCTCATAGTTGCAGTCCTTTTGTTTAAAAACAACATGGACAATAACATGTAGAAGATTACATGGTTGAAATTGTGGCTAAAGGTTTGGGAAAACTAGCTACTCTATCAGGGTTGTTATTCCAGCAGTACTGTACATCAGGACATTGCAGCCTTGGGATTCATTATGTAAGATCAAAACCATGGAAGAAGAGAAGCATCTGCCTGTGCTGGACACACGACAGCTCACAGCACTGGGTCAGATGCAGCTCGTTTGATACTTTGTCATCCAGCAAGACAGATAACAGAGCCTTGGGATGTGACATCCACATTTTGTAACAGGAGCCTTACTATGAGAGGAGGAGAGGAGCAGACAGTTGTCCAGGTAGTACACAATCAAGAATTTGGAGGGTGGACTTCCTTTAGGAAAAGCAATAGCACACTTTCGAATATTTTACTTTCTTTCCTTTTAATTAAGCCAGTATGCTAATAGATTTGATTAATTATTTATGAACCAGAATTTGTAGTTGATTGTCAAACAAGGCAGTCTTTCAATTTTCCAGCATTTTCAGAAATGGAAGTTCAGTTTTTATTAGAAGCCCTTCACTGAAATTTGTCAGGCCCTTTGGGTAAGTGTAGACCAGTAGCAAACTAGTAGATATAAGTTCTACCTCATTTCCATTCCTTTGCAAAATCATATGAACTTGATGTCAGATGTGGCTCTTCTTATTTTGATTACAAGTTAGTAACCAAAGCAAATATTTCTAAACTGTTGTAACATTTTCTGCCTCATATGCCAAGCGCTGTTAGAAAAATAAGCCATAAGGAAAAGATCAGATTTCAGTAAGAAGTGCTATGTCACATATGTGTTTGCATTCTCAGTCTTTTAAGACCTAGTTTTTTACTTACGGAGTACTACAAACACACACAATGTCTGTTACTCAGCTGTTCAGAATGCCAAATGCTAGGTAATTGTGACAACAGCTTGGAAAAAAAGCAGTGCTGTTGACCCCAATTACTACAATCTGATTAAGAACAAACAAAATGAAATTCATTTACAGTTCTAAATTTGTAATCTCTTGCCAGTGTAAATTAACTAACGCCAGGAGATCTGGCTAAGGCTACTCTAAACCATTCATGTCCAATCCAGCAAATCTGTCATGGACAAAGACACTCACCTGGACAAAAGCATCATATTCAAGCAACCTTAGTTAGCAGTTTGCCAAATGCAAGTTTCTTTCTTCAATAAGACTATAGATTTAGATATCGGGGGGGGGTTGTAAACCTTCAAAATGCGGGATAGATATAAATACTATCTATGAGCACATAGCTTTTCCCCAGAAGTAATTACAATATCATGCTCATATTTCTGAAGGAATACAAAACAACAGGTGAGTTTTTAAAATAGTTACAGCAATAAATATTAGAGAATGATTTTCTGGGAGCACATGCAGTAATGTTCAACTCTTTGCTGCTTTATTAGTAACTTCACTGAGTAAATGTTGATTTTTCTTAAGTTTAGAAAAATGCAAGAGTCATGCTGAAAAAAATAATAATATGCAGTAGATACTTGAAATGGCTCACTAGGGATAGGATCATAGAATCATAAAATTAGAGAATGTTTTGGGTTGGAAGGGAACTTGAAATATGGGACTATGGGCAGGGACATTTTGCACTAGATCAGGTTGCTCAAAGCCTCATACAAGCTAATCTTGAACATTTCCAGGGATGGGGCATCTACAACTTCTGTGGAAAACCTGTATCGGTATCTCATAATGAAAAATGTCTTCCTTATGTCCCATCTAAATACACCCTCCTTCAATTTAAAGCCATTGCACCTCATCCTATCACCTCAGATCTTGCTAAAAAGTCTCTCTCCATCTTTCTCCTAAGTCCTCTTAGGGACCACAATAAGGCCACAACAAAGTGTCCCCAGAGCCTGCTTTTTTTCCGTCTGAAAAACTCCTTTCTTCACAGGAAAGGTGTTCCAGGTCTCAATAGGAGTACATGATACCCATTAACTTTATTTTTCATTAAAACTAAGATAAATGGAAAGACTGATTTTTTTTTCCCCCCACAGCTAAATATTTTTGTTTATATGAATAAATTGCCTCAGTTTTGAAGCACATATATTGGGAAAACTGGAGCATAAACTTTTCAAAGTTTAAATCTGTGACTAGCTAGCAATATGTACACGCTGACTCCGTTCTATACATGCAATGTTTGAGATATTCAGGGTAGGCTTTGAGTTGTTCAGATCCCTCATTCATAAAGTAGATTCAGCAAATATAGGAAATACTTATCTGTCAGTTCTGGACAGAATTAATACTGAAGAACTGGCAAATCAGCAGAACTGTATTTGAAAATATGTTCATAAGTCAAATCAAGTGATGTAAAGATTTAAGACTGATAAAAGCATTCTCTAATAGACCTTACATCACTAAGAGATTCAAGACTGTCAGCACTGAATAGAGTGGCCAGATGAATATTTGTAACAGTAAAATAGTCTTTTTAGTCCTGTTAATGCAATATTTATCCCAAAAAGAGAGAGCCTGTCTGAATCTCAAGGTCAGTTAGACTAGAGTTAGGTCAGTAATATAGTACTCACAATGTAATGACTATGGTTCAGGCAGTTGGAACAAGGAATAAATGAAATGTGGAGGATTCCTGAACATACAAATCTGAAGCAAATTCACAGTCAGCAATGCTTTAATCTGTAATGGTAAAATAAGGCATGGGCTGAAAGCCCCAGAGCTCAGTACAGATGAAAATGCTTGAAAGAGCTTATAACAGACTAAGCTGCATTAGCAGAAAGATAAAACAGATCTTTCACTGGCTGCAGATCTGTCAGCAGTGGGTGATTAATAGGAGAATTTGATTAAACTTTAAATCCATCCTTATTTAAGTTTTTCCAAGTTTTACTTTATGCTGTTCATGTTCCTTGACATTGTTTCACTGCACAGATAGTGGAACAAGTCTGATATACAGGCCAGAAAATGCAGCCTCTGAACAACAGGAGATCTTATTTTGGGTAATTGCCAAATAACTCTTAAGCACCGAAATTTTATTTTTAATTTCTGCTTTGAAAACCTGTCTACATAGAAAAAAAACCCTGAAGTAATAATGAGAAGAAATGCTGAGGGATAAAATTACAGACTTTTCAGTGGCCTCAGGTAGAACTACTTGGAGAAAATTATTTCTTAGTGTGAACTCTGGCATTTCTGTTTGAGTATGAAAAGGACCTGGTGATTAAGAGGTTTTAATTTCATTAGGTCAAAACCACACAGTGACCCCAAACACTGGTAGCCATACTATCAAGACTTTGTCATCTATCTCCCAGTTCCAGTGCTGAAGGCAATCTTTAAGCGGAAAACTACACTAGACAAACGACTTCAGTTCAGTTCTGTACTTGTTCAGTTCTGTACTTTTCTGCAAATCTCTGCTTGTAGGCTCTTTGTAATGAAAATTTTGGATTTTCAGTCTTGGTCTTCAAAGCTACTGTGTCCAGTAAAAACAAGAATGCTACCAACATCAGAAATCTGGGCAAAGGAGGAAAGAAGCAGTACCTTCACAGAAAAGAAATTCTGGTGATCTGGGAGTCAACTGAGATGGAAAGAATTTGTATGAGAAGGATGTACTGGGTAACTCCATGTTTCAGTAAAGAAACCATGTGCAGAGGGGGATAAATTTAGCCTCTGTAGGATTATGGAAAAAAAATCAAAGGAAACAAGAGATTCAAATTGAATTGCTGGGTATAATATTGCCCCAACATTGTTGTCCTCCTACTCTTATTTTACAACAGAGCTAGGATAGTTAACTCTGTATGGAGAAATAGTTATCAAAAGCAAATATTAATTTTCATATATATGCCTAAAATTGTAAAAACTGAGGTTCTCATGCTCTGTTGAACATGGTGAAAGATAATTGGATTAGAACTAATGAGGGGAAAAAAAGAGAAAAGGCACAAGATATTTGGAAAAATGATGACTTGGGAAGGGAAGAAAAGAAAGATCTTGAAATGAATCAGAAATGAAGAACCAGAGCTGTCTTTTCTATATCGTAGCAAAGAGGGCTTTCACTGGGACAGAAGAACCTTATTTCATGCAAAAAGTAAGGGATCCTCAAATGTTCTCCATTAACCCCCATAACTCCTTCAAGCAACGTGCTAGAAGTCTTTTGCATCACTCCTCATTATTCTTCTTCTCTGGAGTTCTCCAGTGTTGTCCCTCTCACTCTTGCCCCCCTCCATCCTGTTGTGGATGGAGGCCAATTTCACTCACCCCCCACACAGTTGCTATAAAGTTGAGAGAAGGTTTATGCAGACAAAAGAGATTTGACTTGGGAGAATAATATTAGGATTTATTACTAGCAAGATAATAACGAAAGAACTATAGCTACAACAATGCTAATTAGGTAAAAGTACTATGTATTAACAGAAATACCCCTCCCCCCTTGTATCAGTTCAGGAGAAGAAGCAGTCTCTTTTCCATTTGCCAGAGCTTCAGGTCTTTCTAATAATTTTGCAGCACTCAAAAGTTCTTCTAATATCTCTAGGACAACAGCTCCGATTCGTCGCAGCTGGAACTGTTTCTCTTTCTCTCTTTCTTCTATGTCGACCTCAGGGCTGGGCCTACCCCCTCCTGGGCTAAGACCAGAAGCTGGGGGGTTACCCAGGCCCTGTGGAGTTTTCCATGGACTGCAAGGCAATACCTGTCTACCATGGATCTTCACCACAGGATCACAAGGGATAATGGCTTTAGAGTCCACCCCTGTTTCCTGTGGAGCTCCTTCTCATGAGACATAGTCTTTGATGGACCTTTGTAGTGTGAGTCTGCACCTTTGGGCAACAGTTCTTGCATTCTCTGCTGTCCCTCAGGGTCACAAATTCAGCTGCACCAGCATGGATTCCTCACTGGGATCCCACATCCTACCCGTGGGCTCCTTCATGAGCTGCAGAGGGTCTCCATTCTCCAGCAATTTCCTACAGATGGCAGGGATTTTTAGTTTTCATCTTCCCCCTTGCTAAAGGGATGCGCGGCGGGGGGGGGGGGGGGGGGGGGGGGGGGGGGGGGGGGGGGGGGGGCGGTAACAGAGAAGGATTTCCTCCTCCTTCGCGGCTTCTCTCTTCTCTCCTGCAGCTGCCAGCTTTGACCTTGCAGGTCAGTTATCTCTGCCTGGAATTTCTTCTGCAGTATTTTTTGTCCAGGCAGTCTTTCTCCAGAATTTGTTCTTCACTCTGTTACATGTATCACTCAGAGTAGCTTCAGTGCCACACCTGCCCCCGGCCCAGGGCCGGGGAAGGAGGGAGGCCTGGCCCCACTTGGGGCCTGACACCACTCCCTACATGGCTCCTAATTTCATCTGCACAACCACCTTCTCTTCCGTTTTCTTAAATATGTAATTGGCAGAGGTGTTACTAAAACTTTTGATTGGCTTTTTCTCTGGAAATCCACCTGGAAAAAAGTATTTTCAGCCCTGGGGGGTGGCTGGTTTAGCAAACCCATGACACACCCTTACCCTCAGAAAAGTTTCCACACCCTGCTGTCTTGTCTACCACTATCAAATGTTACCAGCAGTACATATAGAGACTGTTTTGCCTGACACAAGTCCTTAAACAGAAAAAAACTGTGTTTGACAAACTGACTGTTTGGCTGTTAAAGATGTTGACAGAATATGCTTCAGCCTCTTGATGCTGGTACTTCAAATTCATAAAGCTGTTCAACTTACTATTGCAAAGCAGTCTAATAATATAGCAAGTGCTGTATAAAATAGAGATAGAACATACCATGTCAATATAACTTCATTGTTAATGAATACTACTGAGAGTGTTTCTGATAGGATTTAGACATAAATTCTCTTGGGAATGCTGCTAAATTTCTTACCATTAATAAAACAGATTTTTTTTGTTGAGGAACTTGTCATACATCTCTTCTCTTCATAGAAACAAAAAGACAATTTCCATGTTTGGAAACAAGTACCATAAACTGCTGTTCTATTATGCTGAATCAATTATACCCTCATTGTATAATGAGCAGGGTCGTATAAACATGCTTATACTGGTAGTGTTTATTTTTAAAAAAGGTACTCTAATAATAAGAAATTTAGGTAAAGAACTTTTCTTATCATACTAATTATAACTATTAGAGTAGTAATTAATTGAGAAACACCCAAGGCCAGAAGTCTGGAGTTCTGGGAATTGCACTAAAGTGACAAAGAAGGGCTTGCAGAATTGAGTTTGGGTGTTCTGTGCATATCACATTATTACCAATATATTTCTGCTCTTAAATTATCTATGTCCCTACCTGGATAATGGAGAGCTAACTATTGTCTCTATACTGTATTTCTCTAGTTGCCCTGTAATCAGTTGCAGAGAAACTTTTGTCCTTTATCTGGTTTCTATCATCTGGGCTAGGAAAACTCAGTTATTTAAAAACTGTATATTCCAAATAACTTCTGACATAACCAAGATAACATCTCAATGTCAGCTCTTTATATAATGTCTTAAGCTTGACATTGCACCTACCTAAGGCCAGAAAAAGCACCGTAACCCTTCATGTCTTCATGCAGCAACACTGTTAATATATAGGAAGTGTCTTCTGTCTTGAGCCAACACTAGACATCTTAATTGGTTAATTAATTAACCCTCTAAAGCTACAGATTCCTTCCTACAACAATCCTGGGCAGTTGTTTTTCATATTGCAGGGATGCTTCCTAATTATAATACTGTACATTATGTATATGCAAGCTGCTTATGTTTTATGAATTTCATCTGCATGGGTTTAGAAAAATTTGCTCTCTATCTCCAACTTATCATGTGCTTATGGCTCCACATAGCTACTTATACACCATAAATACATTCCTTTGCCATTACAGCATTTAGTAACAATGTCAACAGCATCTGGAAAATATCAGAGTGTCTTCCACCTGATCAGACTATCCCCAAATCTTCTATATGCCCCCATAAACCTGAGATGCACCCTACTCTGACAGAAAATAATTTTAAAAATTACTTAAATGCTGTTTTACAATCAGATATAGTTCTGCCTTTTTGTAATTTCAAGAAGAATTATCTCCTTAGTTTATAATGAAAATTTCAGTCAGAATTGTTAAAAGTTTTACCAAATAAAGGCAGCCTTTCTCCTGTCTTCTTTAGTAGACATGCTGCCTAAGAAAAGCATTGGATAGGATTTCTTCTTTGATTCAAGCATGTTGACCATTTTTAATGTCTTTATTATTCCCTAAATCCTTGCACACTGATTCATGTCTTTCCAGTATATTTCTGGTGGGCTCATTGGCTTGTAATTACCAAGATAATTCCTGTCTTTTCAAAATACACTTCTGCAGTTCACTACACTCTCCCTCTGACTTTCCCGAGTTGCCTGTGACAGTCTGAAGTGCCTTATCTACTTCTTTACATTTCCTGACATGTATTTTACGTAATTTTTTCTCCTTTTTGTGTTTTTCTCATCTTGCCTATTTTTACTGTATCTCCACTGAAAATTATACGAACATCCAGCTTTCTTTTCATCTACGCTTTTAAAGACACATCATAAATTGTTACGTTTTTATCAGATAAATGGTATTTAGACAAACACAAATGACACAACAGACAAGTAATAGCAGATCAGATACAGTATCCTAAATATTATGGTACTTACAGGTGCTTAAAAGCAGAAATGCAAAAAATGCTATGGATGGACAGCAGCCAACTACTGTCCCACATCTAGGCTGGCAGAACCTGTTCCCCGCCCTCTTACTTGCCCTTTTTTTTTTTCTAAAGGTCACTCAGATGCTCACAGCCAGCCAGAACCAGGACAGAGTAATATTTCTGACACATTAATCCTTGCTGCTCTCTTTACCAGTCATGTCCTCCCATTCCTCTCATTGTACAGCCAAAATGCAGACAACTGCAGCCAGCACACCCAAGTGCAGCTGGAATCTTTTCCAATACCGTAAGATGAGAACACCTTTTGCTCCATGCTTGTGAATGTCTGCATTTTGATCTAGCAAAAGGCACAAGGACCTAATTTTTTAAGCAGTTCCACCTCTTTCAAACACCTAATAGAAAAGTATCCAAAGCAGGAGGAAAACAAAAGTTTTGAATATTCAGTTGATGGAACTGAAAATATCTTTGTTAAATCCCTTTTCCCTCTGTTTCTATACTTATGGAACTGAAAAACCAAAGTTTTACTTTCTGAGCAAATGTTCCTGGCAAATCAAACTGCAAATGAACAGCTAATGTAATCTGAGCTATTGAAGCTCCGTACTTATTATTCCCATTACACATTTTTCCCATAGTTGTATGTCAGTTTTATATGACATACTTTACAGAACCAACAAGTTGAAAGTTAGCACCTCTTTGTGGAAACTAATGACTCTTTGTAACTTTTCGAAATCATGTGATAGGATTATTTTTTGATAAGTAGTATGAACTGCAAAGGAGGAATTTTGACCTGAGCTGGAAGTAGTGGAAAAATATAATTAAGTAGATTTCAAACTTCATCTGTAGTACATAGCTGTGCCAGTTGCAAAGATATACAACCAAGAGATATTCCTTTCAAATGGAAACAATCCATTTCATCTGCATTTGCCACCAGAGACAACACAAGAAATATCTTTCAAATGTCAAAAATCTGTCTGCACACTCCTGTATACAGAACAAATATTACAGCAGCTGAAATCCAGTGATGTAGGGATAGACTAATTTCCCACGTTTCCTTGGTTTACCACTCTCATACTGGGACACCACCAGCTTAATTTACTAATATTCAAGCTGAGGCAGTGTCTAGGAACAGGATGCTCTGTCCAGGTCCACGCAAGAAACCATACTACTTTACTACCAACTAGAACAAAAGGAGGATGCACCCGCAGTGACTCCACACCCTCAAGGCTTTGCCATCATATAATGTATCTGAGCATGACAGAACAGCAAAAGTGTTCTGAAAATCAATGTACTTTGAGCAGAGTGCCTGCCTTTAACACATTGCCTTGCATTACCTTAAGCACAAATCCAGCCATCTTATGGCATCCATCACACTGTGCCAACAGTGTTAAATTTCTGAGTAATTTTGTCAGAGAATTTAGAACAACCACAAAAAATATTGTGTTCTCAAATACTATATGAAAAAAATTCCCTATTCAGACTAAATGACAAAGATAATTAGTTTCTAATCTGGTACAAAGTCAATAAATTTACCTTCCACTGGCTTTCAATGAAACTGGTTAGTCCCCTAGACAAATGATGTACTTTTTTTCTCTATTGCCTTGTTGTTGTTAGCATCTGAAATCAAGGAGAGGGTTTTTTCACTGGCGTGATAGTCCCTTTTAAAGATTGAAACTAAATTATTCTACTTAGATTTCCTATATTTAGCCAGAATTCCTTTGTATTCATATGACTTCATTTCTGTAGACTTTCATTTCTAAAAACACACATCACTGTTGCCTGAAATAACATAGCTCAAGACATTTTTATAATTAGTTATAGCAAAGCTTCATAATTAATTACAGCAAAGATCAGATCTCTTCTAAGATATTATTTTTATGGAGAAAAGAGTATTTAATCTATTCATTGTATTACTTCAGTGTCATTTATGGAACCAGTGTTTATATTATTTTATAGTGAGATTATAAAAGCCTAACTTGCACTGTTAAAACTATTCGTGAACATCATCTTCATGTATGTTAGATTCTGCTACATTTGAAGTTTATATGTCTAAAAATGTTCCTCATTCACACTTGAATAATGTGAACAAAGGCATATTCAACATAAACTTATCTAAAAAAACCCCAAACTTTAAGGTATCAAAGCATAGTGAATACACAAGTAATTCTCAGAGAAGGGTATATAAGAGGAAGCAGAATAACAGAGAGAAAAGATGGGGGGGGGGAACAAAGAAATTGAGGCTTAAAATCAGATGCTGTAATTATTTTTTCCCAGTTTCTGCCCCTCTTGTGTTCCTGATGAGATAGTTGACCTAGGAGAAAGCTCAGCCTGCTTTAATCCTGGGAAGTAACTGGGGCTTGTATCCTCAGGTTTCAGAAAAGTAGGGCAATGAACTATCATTCTGTCGTATTTCTGCGACCACTTTTAAACTAGTAACTCTCCCTGCAAAAGGATTTAGATTTCCCTCCCTTCTTTTTCATGTGTTCATATTCACTCACCTTCAAACAGCCACCCTGAACTAGATAAATACACTGTTCACTGTGTATGCACTAATCTCTGAACTTTCTGGGGCATTTCTCTCAAGGTCATTTTTACTCCAGGAGTTTTTCTCCAATTTTTTTTTAGGCTTCAAAGTAAATTTTACTTCCAAACTCAAGCATTAAAATGAAAACAGTGAATGAAGAGAAATTAAAAAGTCAACATAAAATAGAATAATGCCCAGAAATAGGAAAGAGAGTAAAGCCCAGAAAAGCTGCACAAACTTTTCTCACTGAAGTAAGACTTCTCCTGTTTAGGGTTACACATATAATTCTGATGCCATCGAGTGAAGGGTGAGATGTACCACGTATTCTCTAGCATCTAGATAAAACCAGATGCCACTTTACTGGTATGCTACATTCCATTTTAAGTAGGTAATGGGAATCAGTGATATTTTGCCTGTAATAAAGATATTTGCTGCCTTTGTAATCTGTCAGATCATTAGTACACTCTGAGTAGGTATTTCCTTTAATAATCAATATGGAATAGAGCAAAACTATAGAAAAAGTAGTTATGACTTTTGTAAAACCCTACAATAATCACTTCACGTTTAGAAGACCATACAAGTGAACCACACAAGAAAATTGGAAGAGGCAGAAAACATGGGCAAAAGAATTTGAAAGCAATTCTGAAATATTGTGCCATAAATGATTGCTAGAATCTACTGGTAAAACAAATAAGGCACATGAAAATCAGCCACTTCACAAGAAAACAAATTACCGTCAAAACTTACAGACCAACCCAGCCTGGGCTATGTACGACACCTTTAGCAGGCATGCTGGGCCTAGGATTTGACTGTATTTGTTGTTTAAATGCAGAAGACAAAAAGGTGTCTTGATGAAAGTCAAGGTATTTTATGCTTCCACATTTCTTTGCTCTCTCTGTAAGGAAAAATCTCACTCAAGGAGCAACTTGAAGGATAACGTAGGGATTAAAATATGTAGAAACAGGAAAATGCTCGCCTTCAAAACACAAAGATTCTAGACACTGCAAACAGCTGATTTAAAAGACACATCACAGGTCTAAAGATGATTAAAGTACAATTTACATCCCAATGAAAATTAAAGGTAAGAATTTGAGCTATGTCAATCAGTTCTGTTCTCCAGAAGTCAATAGAACTGTGTCAGCTCTGCAGCAGCAAGGGCAAGCTGAAAACTTTAGTAGGATATTGAAAGCTAGATTTCCCATAACCTCCAGTAGTTTCGTTGTCAGTTTGACTTTTTCCCACGAGAACAATTCATTTTTGTAGATTGTTTACAAGGCAGGACATTATTTCAGACAGGGACACAGAGGATGTACGCAATGACTGTGCTCAGAAAAGTGCTCATTTTCAAATTATGAGAAAACAGAGAAGACATGCCAGAAGGTGGTTCTTAAATAAGTTACAGGCTGTGAAGTGTGAAGTAAGACAAGTGACTTTTCAAAATCTCAAATGTCATATGCTGAACATATGCCCTGTTATTTTTGTCTCCTTCACATCAACTACTGCAGCTTGATCACTGGCCTTGACTTATTATCCATGTGGGAGAAGGGCAGACGGACATCTAAGGACAAAAATGTTAGGCCAGTGCCACATGGTTTTAAATGAGGGGACTTTAGAAGTTGAATACACATTCCATTGCTTAGCTTTGTGAATAGAGAACAAGACCCCCAAATGCAACAAATGTCAATTCCATGGGTTCCCCTTTTTTAAAGCTAAGTCAGTTCCTGAATCAATTTAGAGCAAATGAGAGGTATAGCCACTCATTGCCATGTGATTAACAGCATTTGCAGTCCAAAGAAAGAGTCTCAAGCAAAAATTTTTCCATTGTTCAGTAGCCTTATCGCTTCAGGTATCTAGGATACTATTTCCTAATTATAAATTATTAGAAAGGTCATTTGCTAAATTAAAAGGTGGTGAGTGATAGCACACTGAGGTGATATTTCATATTCATGTACATGAACTAAACTTGTTTTGACTATGCATAAAGCAGTAACCACTGTGAAAGGACTGAGTAAATTAAATACTCAGATCTGAAATTTCAGGCTCAAATGAAGACTTGAGATCTCCCAAATGAATCAAAGGGTCAGAGAGCATAGAGGCCTCCACAGTTTGCTTCCATGGTCTAATTACCCTTCAGAGCACAGCTGTTCAGCTTCCAGGGAATCAGAAAAACAGTAGCTTTCAGAATGGCCGTGCATTTTGAGAATTATTTCAGAATTATTCCCAAGATTTTTCTGTCCTTGGGTTTAGAGGCTTTCCTTGGATACTTTTTACTGCTTTGGGGGGCTAGTAGGGAAAAAAAAAAATCTTGGACCTTTTAGCGTTTCATGGTCTGTGGGAAGATCCAAAAACAATAGAATGGCACTGGCATTGCTGTGTGAATAATTTGCTGTGTGAATTATTGTTTCCCATGGTCTTCTGGGTGTACAAGGACCATAAGGCTTTAGCAGAAACATCCTGTTAGAATGCACATTACTACACCACATGGATGTTTGTTAACAATTCACTGTTCCAGCAGTGACTTGCATGCCTTAACTTGCTTCCTTCTTCCAGCACAAATCTTATCAATCTACAATCTAATAATTACATAAATACTGGCTGTGTTAATTTATTCTAACCTTATGAAGCACTCCCTGCCCAAGAATTTTTAAAGACTATAATCTTACAAAAGCTTTGCTGCAGATTGCCTGTGGCTTTGCTTAAGTTAAGGGGTTTTTTTTGTTTGTTTGGTTTGCTTTAGTGGCAGAAAATTAAATGCCTCAACAGTTCAGAAGGGAGAAGAAACAAACACTGCTCTCAGTAAGACAGCAGGGTCCTGGGATGCTGCTATTTGGTTTTGTTTGTGTTATTTTAGTAGCGAGTCTACAATGTTGCTACTTTAAACAAGACATTAACAAATTTGTTGAACACTTCACAGTCCTCAGAGCTTTTGATCTGATCAGTTACCTCTTCTACTTATTTTCCCCACAGAATTACTGCAAGAATGATGCTTTACTGGGAAAAACAGCTTTGTTGAATTTTTCTTATGCTCTAACAGAAAAACCTAAACATATTTTTCTTTCATATTTTATTAAAATAAATCAATATAGTTCTCTATTAACCCTGAATCTGAACAATATGTACCTGGATTTAGTGCATCATGTCATTTTCCTCTGAGATCTGGTTGAATAACATCTCAAAGTTTGAGCAGCTGTAAAATATTCAATTAAGTTTTGGGTTGTGTGCATCTTAATATGCAGCTTGAACTCAAAAGAACTTGAATGGAAAACTTGAAAATTTTAAAAATAGGTAATTTTAATAAAAGGTAAAAATAGGGGCTTGAGAGGCTTTTTGACTTATCCTTGTCCCTAAGCAGGATTAAATCATAAACTATTCTTATCTTTAATAAAAATTGAAATCAGTGGGAAATTTTTGCTAGGGGCATAATTTTCATGAAGTGCTTTTCAAGCTGTCATACTTCTCTGAGCTTTCTGAATAGGCCCTTAACAGTTTAAGAATACTTGTGCTGGATGACATGGGAATTTGCTTGCAGGCCATTGTCTAAAATTATAGCCAAATCAAAGTGACGCTAAAAGGAGAGAAACTCTTTCTGAGGTAGGACTGGTGCAGTTAATTGGTGAGCAGGTAATTTGCAAATATTTCACACTAAGAACAGCAACAACTTATTTTCCCTTGTGCTTCATTTCCATATCAAGGCACAAGCCTCAGTTTCCTTTCAGGTATTCAGAATTAGTTTATTAACAAGTAATTTTAAACTAACAGTTTTACTTTTTACATGTGAATATACCTTTCACTCTTGTAAAATTGTTTTGTTTTGTTGGTTTTTTTTTTAAAGCCCACATCCTTATGATATTGTGTACCCGCATTTGTCCGGTTTGGACAGTTTTCAAGTTATTAATCCATTTGCCTTATACATGGAGAATCTACAAAATTTCAAATGAAATAATATTAAAAAAAAAAAAAAGACAATAGAAAATAATGCAGAAGTTAAATGCATCCATTTAAAAACCTAGTCCTCATCTCTTAATCCTCAAAATCTATGCTAACCAAAATGTCCTTAGTGCCAATCAGAACATAAATTCCCAGTGCAGGATCTATACATATCTTGCAGCTTGCAGGAAGAGAGCAGACCATATTTAGCCCCAGTTTTCTCTTTCAAAAGCAGGATAGCAATGACATCTTGGCAACACCTTGCAGGCATTTAATTTCTTTAGTCAGGGGGTGTAAATGCTTTCCTCTCTCAGAAGCATACACCATGTATTATGGTAAATCTCCAATAAAAGAAGGTACTAAGAGAATTGCTTCAATTAGTGCAAAAGACTGTTAAGAAGGTATGTTGCATGTGAAGGGTTTCTCTTAGTCATGTTTCACTGCACATAGAGAGGCAGTGGATAGACAGGAGCAGGATTCTATTTGCTTGTAAACACCAAGGTCTATTTAGGGCCATCACAGAGATCTCTGTTCTCTTCCTCAAATAGACTTGGCAGATGTTGTTGCAGCCTATTCAGTGAAAATAATTCTGTTCCCTTCAAACAGCCCTCAGGTTAAAGAGGTGAAATTATACAATGTTCCATTACACTAAATATAATGCACTTAAAAAGCTGCAAGGATCTACAAAGATGTACTTGCCTGAATTGCGCTTAAAACAAATCTGGACCACACTACAGAATCTTAGAGTATCTTGCTTTACAGCTTAGACGTGCTTAAAGAAAACCACATTGCACTTTCCCTGAAATATGGATATCTATAAAGCCCATCATTCAAAGCTCCCCAAAGAATCAGTCACAAACATATATTTTCTGAAGATTTACCCTTCTGTTTAGGTTCTGGAATTGAAGATTTTTCAAGAGAGAGCAGTATCTGGCATTTGGTCACTACATTAAGGGTGTATACAGAGTCTGGACAAAACATGGACTTCAGATAGATTAGTGGAAGTTCTAGGCAAAGATTTTATTTGCAACAAACAATTAAACCATGCTGAGGGGAGAGTTGCTTGTTAGAGAGGGAGGTTTTGTCTTTGCAGCTGCCAATGACAGCACAAGTACTAAATGTGCTTTTTAGCTGTCAGAGCAAGTGGAAGGGACATGGGATGATGATTGGTCATTATTCTTTCCACCTCCAGGCAGACCTTAAAATTCCAGTTTAACTGACCTGACATGCCACAGCTAAGGCGAAAATATGCTTATACAGAGTGTAAATAAGCATAGAAATAGAGAAATACAACATCCCTTTTGTCAGCAACTAAATCACAAATAAACTTAAACAATAGCCTCTTTGAAATTTGGCTAATGCCTGAAGAGAAAAGGCGGAATGCAAGACCAAAATATCCACCCACAATCTCAACAAACAGACAATTAAAATCATACTTGTTTACCATTGCAAATTGGTTAACCTTTTTGTGTTGCTAAACCCTTACAGACTCCCACATATTCTGTTGTAAAAAGATATATTAGTTTAGGTGGACTTGGTTATACTTGCTTTGAAATCAATAAAAATTTCCAGTGCATTCAGTGAGGTCAGGCTTTATGCCTAAATCTGAGCTGCATATTTTAAAATGCAATTTATGTGTGTAAATATATATTTATGCAAAAACACATAGCCACATTCCATTGCTCTCTATCCAAATAAGCACATTTTATCCTTTCAAAACCAAGCAGTACCTTAAGATAATACTACAGGAACTCAAATATATATTGCATTTGGCAGTGTGCAGTGTAAGCACAACTGGAGTGCCCACTAGGGTGACCGAGAAAGATTAATTTAAATTTATTATTTAATTTCTCTGAAGAAACTGAAATGCATGAAGACATTCTAAATTTCTTCACCATGTTTTTTCTCATCTCTGAATAAGTTCATATCAACTGAATTTAAATCTTAGAACTATTAAGAATTTACCTTTTCAATTATGTTTCTAAAGAAGATATGCTGTGTAATTGCTGTGCAAATAATTTATAAATACTTAAAAAAATAATTCTGCTGAATGTCAATTCTGGGGCCATTAGTAAGAAATAAAATGGAGAAGTAATGGAATTAAAATTGTGTACAAAATTGCTACATTCCCATTTTCCACAAAACCTGTAATGTAAATGATGATTTTTGATCCAAAACTTGTTCTTATAATGAGTTATCATTTCTTGATTTTACACTGGTACAAACAGCTCAAAAAAATCATGGAGATAAAATGCCTCTGTCTATTAAACAAAGGATAACTCTACCTCTACTAACCCAAATTTCAGGGACTTCAGAGTTAGAACCCATTTTATACAGTTAGAAACCTGAAAGCAGCATTTGTTGGGTGGCAAGTGGTCCTCTGAAAAATGTCTCATTTCTCATATATGAGCCCCTCTCCATGCACAAGAAAGTTAGGGCAAGCTGCAAGTCTGACAGTTAGATGGATATAATTGGAGTGTTGTGAAATAACTGTACTGAAAGAAGAGTAACAGCACACTCCAAAATTAGCCAGAAAGACTGAGAAAAAGAAGCATTTAATGAAATAGAAGTTGGCTGATTACACAAGAGAGTGCAGAACTGCAGGAAAATGGGTAAAAATCTTCTTACATTTTCTGCCCAAAATCAAGATCTTGTAAGGAACACAATTCACAGTGATCCAGATGGACTGATACAGGCTTTTTGATACTAAGAAATAGCCCCTGAGTATACCCAGTCTTCTGTAACGCTCATAGCAAAATAAAATGGAAGATGAAATTACTAATCCAGAAAACCTGCATTTTGTTTTTCATTTGTTACTATAAAATGCTCTTCTGTATAATTTGCAAGGTATTTTTGGTCTTATTTCTATGTTTTGCTATCAGTACGAAAGTAATTTCCTTTCTCAGCTGAATGCGTTTACCAAATCCATGAAATGGATTCTTCTTACAGAAATTGTTTCAATGAGCTTTCTCTTGTCTTCTTTAACAGAAAAGTGAAAGCTGTCACAAATGTAATATCAGGTTTTAAAGGGATGATTAAAAAGAGCATTTTACTTTCTTCATAATAAAACTTTCATGTTCCAGAATAATACAGTTATAGCCACAGAAGCCTTCCCCCAGAAAAGTAAATTAGGAATATTATACCCTGTTTGATGGTTTTGGATAAAGACTTCAGTTAGCTGGACAATCTCACAGCCTGTTTCTAGAAAAACAGGATATTTCATAAAAAGAAATCGATGCTCTTTTGCACTGGAACAACCACAAGTGGAAAAATTAACTGAAAATACCTACTTTATTTGAATAGTATTTAAAAATATGTGAAACACAGCCTGTCCACACTGGAAACTGCAGCTTTACTTGCTTTCAATATCATTGATATTTAGTAGTTTCTTATTTCCAAACAGCCCCTAAGAAGGACTAGTAACTGTTATGCAGCTAAAGCAAGGTTCAGGCTTTTAATAATTAAACATTCAGAAAGAAAACTGTTTTTCACTGCTCTGGTTGCCTCTGTACTTAGTACACACACAAAGAAAATATTATTTTCAGGTCTACTTCTCATTTTCCTAATCAAAGCGGCTCCTGGAGGTGAACAGTCTGCTTCCTTCCCTTTGAGATAATGCAATTTTTACACCCATTGCAAATTGTCCACAATGAGGTGGTGGACAATTATGTTGCAATTATGATTTTAAAAGGAGATGTGATTATAAAATATTATTATTTTAAAATATTATTGTTTTAAAATATTGTTATTTTAAAATATTTATTATTTTAAAAGATTATTAATTTAAAAGAAACTCACTAATACTGGGCAGTTTCCTTGTATCTTTGCTCCATGAGTCTGGACAGAAACTGCCTCCCATCTGGTCACAAGCAGGAGGGGATCAGTTCAGGCTAAGGCTTTCAACCCAGCAGATGTCTTAGCTCTTCTGTACCTCTCATGCATTGCTAAGGTTAAGATAAAAGCTAGGCCAATCAAACAGATATTTTTATTCTAGCTAGGTAAAAAACAAAACAACCAATGTGGTGGTTTCAAACAGAAAGATGAGTAGGAACAAGAGACATAAGTATTCTGTGGAGCACATCCTGCAGAAAAAAAAGACTGGAAGAATAGGTATGTCTTATTCCTGAAGAAAAAAAAGCTCCTGAAAGTAAGGGTGAAGCTGATGCCAATTAACAAATTTTCATGATTTGTTTGAAATTTAACCTGTGGGGAAAATATGCCAGAAGTGATGGTTTGTCCACAGAAGACACTGAGGGAATACCAATTTTCATGAAGGCAAATAGGAATGTTTTGAGCTCATAACAATGAGAATAAGTGTCACAACTCAAACCACACTCACTCATAGCTGGCAAAGCTGGTGAATGCATTCAGCTTCAGTATTGTATTATTTTCCTTTCGGGGAGAGCTTACTTAGAATTGAATATTTAATGAGTACAGCTTCCTTTTTGGCTTCCTTTTGATCAGAGACATGTGTCTTTCCATTTGATTCAGTCACTGGTCTGCAGTGTATAAATTCTGAAAAATAAAACTAAAAACAATATATATGCTTCCAGATATTTTTCCAAGCAGAAAATATCTCGTCACAACCCCATTGTACCACTTCCTTCAGATAAATAACACAGATCTGTGTAAATTCAGTAGAGGATTGGACTGTAATTTTTTGTATTCTGTGCTGTGAAAAACCATTTCTTAACATTCATAAGTAATTCAAACCTCTGTTTTCTGAACACACATTTTTTAAAATTGTGTGGCTGCAGTCTAAGAAAACTGTAGCCCAAAATCTTACCTGTCTTTTAGATTGTTTATCTGTCCATTTCTGAGCCAAATTTTAAGCAAACAATCTACTCTAAAAAAATATAAAATTTTAATTGCTTTTGAGCAAAAAAATATATTACTGGCTAACACAATGGCTTTAGGAAAGGGGTAAATAAACTGCTAAGGGCAAAGCTGACCTAGATACTACACCTATGTTAAATGTGACTCAAGCAACTTCTAAAAGGAATAAGTTCATAGTCCACTTTCAACAGAACAATAACCAAATTTGGAAAGAAATGTCTTTCTGTACAATAAGACTTGATCATAGGCTGTAAATTCAAATCTTTCATTTGCAAAAGCATGTGAATATCTATAATTCTGGATCATCTTGGTTTGAAATTCTACATATGGTATCCCAACCTTCTGAATTTCCAGAAAAATTGAACTGATTTACATATTTCATAAGTCATTGGTAGAAGTACAGTTTGTTGAAAAATCAAGTAAGATATCATGCCCTAGAGAACTGCTGTGTACCTAACATATTGAAATTGATTATATTTCGCACAAACCTTGGATTTCAAAATAAATATTCTACAGTGGATCAACACTGGCATTGCCAAATAAAGGTGAATCGTGAGATAATAAACTGCCCTCCCACACTTTTGTATTTTCTATCAAGACTGAAGTGACAGCATACTAAAAGACTACTTGATGAAACACTTTCTGACATTCAATAAACAGGCTGACAAATTAACAGCTTTGAAGTAAATCAACATACAGTAGTAACAGGGCATAGAGCCTCTGTTTTTCAAAAGGATTTTATGAATCCAGCAAAAGAATGTAGTGATGAAATCTTCCATGAATCCAACAGCCTAGAATTCAGATTTTGTGGCTTCTTTGGTGAGAAGATTAGTCTTATTTTCACAGGATACTAGTAGCTCCAGATGTCAGAGCTTTCAATATCCATTACTGCTGCTTTCCTTTGGCACTCTTTACGATATACGCTCTTGTTCCAAGACTGACTTGTGGGTTGCAGCCACAACAGTGTATGTTTACTGTCATACCAAAGAGTCTTCAGGTACAGCATAGCTTTACTTCCTCAGTATGGAAAGGATGTGAAATTTTGCTTCAGGAACATCCTCCTACAATGGTCTGCCACTCAGTTGATTATCACAGTGGCTATACCTGTTCAAAAATAAGATACCAAATGCCCAGAGCAATATACACTACTCACAGTCCTTTAATCAATTTCTATTAAGAGAATGTTATCTGAACAGTACTCTAATAAGCCCTTGCACTTATCAGGGAGATGGGGTGAAAGCCACCTGACAACAGCTAATAATGATCTCAGCTCTGACACAAGAGGTGACATGCTGGCACCATCTGTGGATGTCACATAAGACAAGCAGGTCAACTCTAAGCCCATATTGTCATTATAAATGGCATTTAGAGCCTAGAAACATCCATCAAGTCTCTTTAGCATCTCTGAAGTTGCTGTTAGCCATATAATATTACAGCTTACAAACATATTTTTTTCAAACATTGCAGTGTTTGAATGTCTACAGTGAGCTCTGCTACAAAGACACAGCAATATTGTATTTAACTTGCTCTGACTAAACACAGAGTATTTGTGGGTCTCTTCCAACTCAGCATATTCTGTGATTCTGTAATTTCATAGACAGCCGAGAATGAAAACTTTCAGATTCTGCTTACATGTTTTAATTTATACTTGACAACGTAAGTCAAGATACATGAGAAATTTATCTCTGCATCCCAAATCTAAAAGGACACAGGAAAATCCAAAAAGCATTTGAAAAGTACAAATATAGCAGAAGTAAGTCAATCATTTCACTGACTTCTCTGGAGGCTGCACTTTTAAATATTCCAAAACCAGAAAAAGATGTTGAAGGGATTGGGACTGGATGCTCATGGAGAACATCATGAGTAGAATATGCTCATTTTCTCTCAGAAGAGGTTTCACCCTGAAAGGTTAAGCACAGCTCACCTGCCACAGAATCCATTCTTAATCTCTACAATTTTAAGACCAGAACATTAAAGAAATCATTACATCTCAAACTCTTCTATCTCAAGAATGATGGCTATACTCATCCAATTTTGTCTACCAAATTTTGTTTGTCATGTGTTGTTTAGGGCTGTAAACCCCCTTGGGTTTTTTCCTGATAAATGAATTATATTTCTGTCTCAGTTTAATTGAGACAAGGGTCCTTAGCTGAGGATGGATTAGGAGAAAAAGACCCAAACCTTTTTTTTTCTAGCAATTATAGATTCGAAATTAAGAGACTCCGATTGAAGGAAAGCAAATTATGGAAAAGGGAAAAAGGAAAAAATAACAGCCCTTTATTAAGTATGTGTGTATTAACGTAACACGAGGGAAAA
>NW_020955691.1:0-1920 GCF_003031625.1 Empidonax traillii
ATAAAAATTACACTGTTCCTTTCTCCCCTCACTCCAGGAAACACAAGGTTCAGTTTCAGGTTGAGTATGAGCACAACACAACAGGGAAGCAGCAGCACAGCTTAGCTTTGAACCTGCTGCAGTCCTATACATCTAACAGTCAAATTCAGGCTTCCTTAATTCAAAAGCTTTGTTACATAGAATCCAACAAATAGACAACCAGCCTCGGAAAAAAAAAAAAAAAAAAAGTTTTTCTCTTTCTTCCCTCCTTTCTCATAGAAAATGGATTACCAAAGTATTCAAAGGAGCTTCCAAGTTCCAAGAAGATTAAAAACAAGACCCATGCTTCTTCCATTAAATGCATTAAGCTCAGCAGAAGGCAGATCAAACATGGAAAAGGGATTAAAGGCAGGTAGCACCAGCTTCAGCCATTTACTCCTCTACCCTCTGATTCCTCCACAGTTCACACTAAATTTTCTGCCTTACTTAAATTTATTCCACTGTTAAAGTTCTAACAAGGTTGCCAAGAGGCTTTTGTACAAGTCCATGTCTCAGTCACTGAGTGTCAGTGTGAGAGCTTAGTGCAGCCACTGGGAAGATTTGCAAGTCACTATGATCAAAAACATTTCTTTTCTGCTAAGATGGTGGCAGGTGCAGGATCAGTCTTTGTCCTTCTCAGTTGCAGTACAGTAACTTGGATGACAATATACAATTGTAACAGCAAAATTCAGAGCACTTCTAAACCTTTGTATATAGAATCCCCCCCCCCCCCCAAAATATAGCATGGAAAATTGGGTAACAGACTAGTTCACTGAAACTTGTTTCATTGTAAGATACTTTAAACATGTCACAAGGTCCAGCAAACCTTAAATAGGAGACAGTTCTGCCAAATGCTTTTATTCAAAACCAGAAGTATATAAGTGAGCAAGAAAAGGCATTCATTCTATTAAGGATTTCTCTGTATATCCAAGCAGCTGAACTGCCACGCCCTCGGGAAACAAAGCTGAGGTGCAGTCAGCATAACCACCTGATCAGATGATAGCACAGATCTGTGAACATCTGAGCCCCACAACCCCAGTGCTCACATTCGCTTCTGGATACAACAGTGGTAACTAGAAGGAACAACTTCTGTCCAGTTGCAGTACAAAACCAGGGAAATATAACTTAAAGTAAATCATGAGTTCACAAAGTATTGGGACAACACTTTCAGGCACACAGGGTGATTCTGGAGGTGTCCTGTGCAGGCTCAGGAGTTGGACCCCATGATCCTGATGGGTCCTTCCAACTCAGGATATTCTATGATTCGCTGTGCAACACCTGCCTAATAATTTGCCAATGAGCACAGCTCAGATAAATGTTACTCAGGCAGAAGGAAAAATCCCAAACAAGCAGCGGGAAAAGAAAATGAGAGAGGCAGCAAACATTCCTGTCCAAAACTCCTGAGATTCTGTTATTTTATTCACTTTATTATAACCTGACATGAGTGAAAAAGGTGTACACCAGAGCATAACTGGACTAAACCCAAGGGAATAAAGAGGAAGTTGCAAACAGGTTTGCAATATTTGAAGACTATAAACTTCTCGTGCAGTTTTCAGCTCATATCGTAGAGGGGATTCATACACCAACACTATACACTACTAATAGAGGCATAAGAGTACAGCATACCTTTATTTTTCTTTGAAGTGATGAATAGTTGCTCTTTCAACTGGCTGAACACAAAGGTCTGCATAACTGGTATTTTCTTAAGCATGAACATGGAACAAAATTGCCACAGGTGAGCACAGCTCAAATGACTGACAGAGGATCCTTGTTTAAGAATATTCTGTGCCAATTGGTCTTTAGTAGGGATGTTCTTGTAACATCAAAGCTGTGTAAGCCACCTATCCTAAATGATAAGGTCTTTCATGTGATTCACGTGGAGTTGCTATTTATTTGCTCACA
>NW_020955691.1:2158-10742 GCF_003031625.1 Empidonax traillii
AAATTGCCACAGGTGAGCACAGCTCAAATGACTGACAGAGGATCCTTGTTTAAGAATATTCTGTGCCAATTGGTCTTTAGTAGGGATGTTCTTGTAACATCAAAGCTGTGTAAGCCACCTATCCTAAATGATAAGGTCTTTCATGTGATTCACGTGGAGTTGCTATTTATTTGCTCACATAAACAAAGCAACGTCTATGATGTGGAACACCAGAGAAATGCACAACAGCAACACAGTTGAATTAGAATAGGCTCCAAAACAGTGAAGACAAAAGTATAAGACTGTAGATAAAAACATTCTCTGCAACTGCCCAAAAAGATCAGACAGCCCCAAACATTTTACAGTGTACCATTCTCCCTGTTTTCCAGTGGAAAGCTCAGCATTATAGGGATACAGTGAGGATAAGACCAAAACAAACACTGGCATGTAAAGCCAGGGAATGAACAGAAGTGGGATTGTTAAGGTTTTACCTTTCTAGGGTTTCCTGGAGGGTAGAATTTGTGGTATATCTAAAAATAAAGAAATTACATTGAAGAGAGTTAAAACTGGTAGGCAGAGCAAACCCCACAATAGTATAAAAATAAACACAATGCTTAAATGAAAAGATAGCATTAGTAGGGTTTACTATGGAGCAATTCAAAGACCATCAACATTCTGCAGTAAAGATCCCACAAATATACACACTACACCTTACAGAAAACACAGTGTGGAGCATCAGCATCAGAAGTATGAAGGCACTATATAACTACAACTGACTGATGTCACAACAAGGGCCTCACATCCCATAGAATGATAATGTCTCATTATGTCGCAGGGATATTGCACATATGAGCTGTTTTCAATCCAGGGTCCTACAAAAATAAAAATAAATCTGTGTGCCCTGAAAAGCTGTTTTTAGAGTTTTTCTGAAGAGACCATGGAGGAAAAGATTAACTCCCTCAGAAACGAAAAGGGGAAAAAAAAAATAAAATACAGGCTGTGAAATATTAAAATGCCAGGCAGAAGGAAATGGAAAACCGAAAGTCTGCAAAGTACCAAAGAGAGCATGACATCCATGCAGTTCTGCCAAAACCTAGGGAGAGGCAAAGAAACTGCAAGATGAAGCCTATGGAGAAAAGAAAAAAAACACACCCCACCCCACAAAGGTAGAGAGACAGACCCACACTCTTTACTCTTAAGCATCTCTGTGTTTTGCATTTGAGATGCCACCCACAGTGCTTGACCAAATGCTTTTCCACAAGGAAAGCAGTCAAAGAATCGACTGCATAAACAATTTCTTGGCAGGGGTTGGGAAGGAGGCCAAGCAGATATCATGGAGTTATGACACAAGTCCCCAGAATCATTCTTGGATCTCTGCAGAGTTAGGACTATCCAACTGTTCATTTCTTCAGGTGAAAAAGCAGGAAGTTGAACTTGCCAATCTAATGAAGCACCGGCTTTTTATGGAAGTCCATCTGTTCCAACTCTCTGGCCCAAAATACAAGAAAACGTTAAGAATCCAAAAAGAATGCCAACATGTTTCCAGTAAAGAGCATTATTCTACTTGCTCTCTTAAATCTACTGGAAACACACAGAGATTATTTGATCAGCCCAGCTGTTAATATGAAAAGCCAACTTTTATTTCAGAAGTTGTTTGGAGTTTGTGGTTGGGTTTTTTTTTGGTTGGCTCTTTTAATGATATTTATGTATCCCCACAGTATAGTTGCTCACTTTGAGGTCCTTAATTTCCATAGCCATTAAAACACATTTGGTGAAGATTTAAATTGCAGCCACATCTCTGCTTTGATTGTGAATAAAGCGTGCAATATGGCAAAATTTAGCTGAAATAAGTAGTTGTTTGTACTGTCACTGACTGGCCAGACTATCAACTGAGCAAAAATGCCACCTTCATTATAGAAACAGTCCCACTGAGAGAGCACTGCTTAGAACTGCTCATTTTCTACTATTCCTGTGTAAGTTACTTAAAACCCCTTTAAGAAACCAAGCTTAAGAGATGCATACACTTGGCTTCAGTTTTTGTCACAGCAGGAATGTAACAATTTATTATTATTTTTAAACAGTGGGAATTCAGAACGTACTATTAACACTATCTGTCCAAAGAACAGCTAGTTCTCTGTATTCCCTTTCCCAAATAAATGTTTTCTGAACAATAATCCCAGTATTGAAGAATGAGACATTTTCATATCACGTCTCAAGTTCTTATTCCAAGATTTAACTTGAATACAAAACACTTTATTAATAATCAGTAAAAAAAAAAAAAAAAGTCAAATAGCATTGTTGAACAACTCATTAAAATTTTCTCACTACAAAGACAAACCACAAAATCCTTCAGTAATTATTTGGCTATAATTCTAAACAAACAATAGGTTCTGTCTCAGTAAATATTGTTCCAGTTCTAAGTTATGCAAAATATTACACAGATCACTCAACAATCCACCCTTGATGTACCTGAAGAGGTCTTTATGAACCCCAGTGAATAATTCATGTTTTCATTTTGCCATTCTCATACAGCATAAAAGGAGCAACTTCAATTCAGCTCTAAATTTGAGATCCGAATGCCACCAAGGACAATCAAAAAGCTTAAGGAGAAATTGCCTTCCCAAATGGAAGAACTAAACAGTCCTAAATATATTTGAAAGAAACCAGCATCTGAAGAGATTGGCCATATGCTACACTGTCACTCTCCCATCCTGAGTGATGAATTAAGATGGTAGTGTAGCTGGCTGCTTACTACAATACTGTTCATGTCACTCACATATGTTGCTTTGGCAGTTATTACAATTTTTGGTAAACCAAGCAGCACATTAAATCTGAGAACAAATTACAGACCAGATAAAAGCACCAAGCTTTTGACTGATTTCCGTAGAACTGGAAGCAACACTACAAAAGACTGGAGAGGAATAAAGTGTAATCGCGGTACCTTTGCAACCTGCATGATGAAAAGCACGAGAAAAATCTGGCCAGCTCAACATGAGTCCAGTCCTCAGTGTTTGCTGTGATCTGTGCAATCTGTGCAGTGCTCCAATCTGTGTGTGATACTGTAAAGTCTGCGGTACCGCACAGAGAATGCACTAAGGGAGGAGAATGTTCAGCCGTAGCACTTCGGGAACGCATAACATGGATTTAACCAGCTAGTTATTAGAAGCTTCTCATTGATGTGAGCTGGAGCTTTTTTCCATACTTGGCACAGAGGTAAAGGAATCCAGTAATTAAAGAACTGGCCTAACAGAAGAGGTTGCACAGTAAAATATGTAAAGAAGCAGTGAAATGCTTATGGTAGATATGTTTGTATCCCTAGACAAGATTCTGGTGACTCAAGAGTTGTGGCTCAACAAAACCAAGCAAATCAATCCTTAGAGCACTTGGAGCAACACATCATCACAGTGTGCCTGTTGTGGCCAAAAGAACAGGAACACGTTCCCACTTAGCTCCTCACCATGCTTCTCACACTCCACAGGAATGTCAGGCTCCACATTACCCAGAGTTCTCATTATGAAAAAGTATTACTTTGGCAACAACTCTAGAACTTTATAATTGAGGTTCCCAGCATTATCACACGGTCATCTCTTTTGATAAGTTAGAATTTAGAGATTGAAGTTACAGATTTGTGGTGAGGGGAGAAGTGGAATACATCTCTACTTTCCATAAACCCAAAAGTACTTGTAAGTACAAGTAGTCCCCTGAATTATGACATTTTTAATAGGCTGGAGTCTTCTTGTTCTCGATTCATTTTCTCATCCATTTACTTTTAGGTTACGTTGAAGTTTTCTGTAAATGACAGAACTACAACACTGTTCTTCCTGCAGCTCCTTGTGTGCCTTATCTAATAGAGCAGCACAGTTTGACAGAGCACAGATGTACAGCACCCTGGCCTCCGTGGAAGTCACTCGGCAGCAGATGGCTCAGGTAAAGCATCACAGCACAAGTTTACGCCCATGGTTATTCTGTTACTCTGCTCTGATACAACACACACGTGTGCATGTGCCTACCTGCAGTGTTTCTGTGTGCATAGAGGTGCACACACAGCTGTCAATGCTGCTTTGTGCAGTACTGATTTTAGGTGAATGCTCAGGAGCGGGCACCTGTAAGCTCAGCCTAACATCTTCACTGATGTCTGTATTAGTACTTTGTCATCTAGTGTAGATAGCATTTTTGAGGAGAGAAATTTAATCACTTTCCAGCTTTAAAGACCTTGGCTCAAGTTAGGCATCCCAAACAAAGTCCATCCTATTTTTTGGGTATTGCAAGAAATCGGAAAAGTCCAATGTTTCCCGTTACCTGGAACAGTTGATACACCTTCCATACATGTCAGACACTACCAGTTACACAGGAATATCCATTAAGAAATTAACAGAACATCTCAGGGACAAAAATTTGGGGACCTACCAAGCTTCCATGTATTCCTCAATAAAATCTGCCTTGGCAATACATCAGGCAAACAAAACAAAAGATCTCTTATGTGACAGAATCATTTGGCCTAACGTGTTCCCAGAGAGAATCTCAGGACAGCAACAGCAGCACAACGGGTATATTAACAGCCACCACATTCCTGACTGCCCTGTAAGTGCAAGCTACTGATATACAAAATGATATCAATACTTCCAGCAATTGCAGCAGTCTAGGAGTCCACTCAGTCTCTCACACTGAGGTGGAAACTTATTTTCTGCTTTCATCAAGAAACTGAGCTCAACTCCACCCAATAATTCTCATGAAAGAGAAAGAGAATATAACACTAAGGGTTAACTTTACAGCTTGAACAAATCACAACAATACCCACAGCCACACAGCTTTGCCAACCCAATAATAAGACCAGTCTGATAATAGTGCAGTTTCACCTTTTTAAGGTACAGATAAGAAAAATATGCATCGCTTTCCACAGTAATTTAAATTAAACATTTCACTGTACTGTTGGTAGAACTCCTGAATTTTTATATTAATTTTTAGACAATCATTTGACTTACTGCTTTTACATTTCACCAATAATAAAAGCCAACACTGTGTGACATTTGTGGGAAAGGTTTCAGTAGTCCCCAGGGCCTTTTCTCAGGGACACACCTTTCCATCGTGTACTCCCTTCTCACACCCCACAATCTCCTGAAATCACATGGGACTCTCAGGGGCTCAGGTTAGTCCTATTACACACTTCAACACATGTAGCCAAACAGAAAACAGGCATGGATATATTAGTAATTCTTCCTGAAAATTCTGCACATTCTACAGAAGATTACTGCTTTCCCTGTAAATTAGCAGCAGTGCCTTCAGCTGATGGATGAATTCTGAGGAGCTCTTTATCACTCAGAACTGGTACATTTTAAATGTTGAAATGATGCATCTACTCCCATTTCAACACAGGAATGGCAGCATTTTAATGTCTTGCCATTTAGTAGCTAAAATCCAGCGAAGGGGATACAAGTGCTATTACTGGGAGCTAATGGATATTCTTCTTGAGCTCAATTGCTGAACTACATTTTGAATAAAGGGCTCAATTCCCAAAAGGAACAACCTCCTTTCATTACTGCCCAAAGCTTAGACTAAAGGAGAATTCTCCACAAGTGCTAAGTAGGGGCATTGTTCATATTTCTATTTCTAGGTTCCCACATTACAGCACAGAGGCACTGCACAGTATTAAGTTTATGCAGGTCACCTCCAATACCACAAGCCCTTTAAGCTGGACACATTTCCATATACAGTCTTTTCCTATTCCCATGTTAAAATGGCTTTTTATTGAGAGCATTATTCTGGAAAAAATACACTTAGACTATGTAGTAACAGCAGAAAACACTCCTTTTTGAGTTATCCCCAAGATGTGCCACTGCCTCCCAGCTGTGTTTGTACAGTTTGTGCCTACCTTGGTCACCTGCCCCACACACTGCTGTGAGTCACTACAGTGTGTGCTGTAGTTGGTCACCAGACAGAAGTCACATCTTCGCTCAGTTTTCAGGGTTCTCCCAACAACAAAAAACACCCTCACATGATTATACTCTTCACTGGTGTAGAGACACCCCCACAGTGCAGCTTAGCCTTGCTTTCAAGCAGCACTCCTGCCAGATTATCATCACTCACAGTGTATCTCTGTGCTTACTGTAAGAAAGGGTTAAAACCCCAGTGCTGGAGAGGCACATCCTGCAGCCACCACTGGCTGGAATTGGAGATGCCAACCTCACGAAGGCTGCCTTTGGCACGGGCAGTTCCGAAGAGCAGCTTTAAAGCACTGCTACTCTGCCACGTGTATGCAAGTCTGCAACTACTGCCACAACTGCAGAATGCACAGTAGCATCCCCCAGCCACCACTGCTGAGCACACTGCTGCTGCTGGAGATACATATCCACTTATAAAAACGAGTCACCCATCTTTGGAATTCTCTCTGTGTAACTGCACAATAACCAACAGCAGGTAGCCTCAACCCTTCCTTCTATGCCCCTTCTCTTCCTCCACACATACGGAGTAGAACCCTTCAAAAACAGCTGAAGTCTAAGTCTTTGAAATTACTTCATGGGTTTTTTTTATCTCCAGTGCAAGCCACACTTTTGATCCCACCCCAGCAGGGATTTCATGAGAACTTGGTTTGTTTAGATCACAAGTTCAGGAAAAGCAGTTTTCTGTCTCAGGAGTGGTCACCTGGGAGATCACCCAAACCATCTGAAGTGCCCTTAGAGACACCCCTATACTTGTCAGGACTCACAGCCGTTGGCACTTAACTTCTAATTTGCATTTTAGTAAGGCTTTTTAAAACATGATTAGTATTTTCAGACTACTGATGAAATGTCATTATCTAACTAACAAAAAAGAATTCTCTCTTAAATAAAAATATTATGAATAAAAAGAGCAATTTCTCTCCTAGCATCATAATAATAAACAAATAAAATGCTCCTTATTTAACATATTACAAGACTGCACTTCTAGCATGTTATATGGTTTAAGTTGTCTGGGTTGGTTCATTTTAAGTTCTGTGCCTTTTTCTCTTTTCTCAATTCATTACAGCTCCATTATATCAACAACAACAGAATACACTATTACCTTGGATTTAATTGCTCTACTAGAAAAGAAAAAACTTCTTTCAAGATTGAAGCTGCTGCCCTCCTTTGCAGGAATAATTTGTACAGAAGTGTTGTGTGCATTAGACGACCTATGTTTGCCAAGTTAAAGACCTGCAAGTAGACTCAGCATCCAGTTTAACATTTCACTGAAACCTACTGACATGCTAATTAATAGCTCATCAGAAAGTTCCTAATAAGTATACCAGTTATTTAGATTTGCACTCACTATTTTTAAAAGCTAATGACTTAGAGCATTTAGAATGGTGAAAATAAATCAAAGTAATCCCATGCCACCCAATTTACTTCAGATATTTTCCAGAGAAGAATAATTAACTTGTACTCAAAATGCACTTTTATGATAGTATCATCAATATTAGGACAGTAAAAATAGTGGCAAACATGAAATTCTACAGGTGTCATTGCACAAGATTTATTTTTCCAAACTCCTTCCCCCCCGCCCGTGTACAATTAACATTTATATTAACAAAAGCTCACACAGCATGTTAACAGACTATGTCAAGTTTCATGCAATTGACTTTGTACTCTCATCAACAGAAATGTCTTTTTAGATATAAGAGGAATAAAGCCCATAGTTCATTTATTGTTGGGGCCGGGGAGGGAGGAAATTAGAAAAAAGATAATCAAGAAATGCCAAAATAAACTCCATAAAAATGGCTTGGCAAACCAATAAGCCACAACTGAATGCAGAGCCTTTCTGTCGAGGATCTGGATAGCGCTCTGGTCACACAGCTTTTACCTGTGTCCATAACTGACAAAGAGACTTCCGAGTTCAAATCCTGGGAGTGACAGCTGTGCCCCTTCCTCTCTTCAGCCGTAACCTGCACAGACGTGGTTTGTACTGAGCTGTCCCCAGATGGGCTGTGGGGAGAGTCTCTGATCACACCGATTATTCGACCAACACTCGAGTTATATTAAAATTTGACTGATGAAGAAACTGTTGATGAAGAAATGCCATGATTAATCCGTTTAGCAATAGGATACTTGCCAACACTGGAAGTAGATAAAGAGTGCACAGCAAGTGTTCATGTACTGCACGTGTAACAGGGTTATTTGGCCTACACTGGTACCTTCACAGCCCACTCCTACCAACAATCAACAGATATCTGCAAGGTCAACTAAAGAGATTACAAGAGGCCATTCAAACAGTCCAAGTTACCTACCAAACCGAACTTTTCATGGGAATGCTTGAGAGTTATATTCCTCCTGCTAGAGAACAGGATCGTTCTGTAAGAGCTGCTCATACTTCTGAGCAAGCACTTCAAATCAGATGCGTACGAACCACCTACAGACTTACACTATTTCAAGAGCGATGTTTTGCTTTCAATATATTTTTTTCCAGTCGACAAGAAGAAAACAAAACTCACAATGTGAAGTTACCAGGCAATAGCTCGGCTTATTCAGTTATGCAATGGTTATGTTTCTGTGTGAAAGATCACAGACAGTAAGTTTCCAAATAGCCAAGTTCGCAAGGTTAGGCTAAGGGCACAAGAGTGACCAATTCACACTGAAGCACAGTTCACTCCTAT
>NW_020955691.1:13071-15557 GCF_003031625.1 Empidonax traillii
AACCACTTCAAAGCATGCTACTCTTAATCAAGTTTGAGAGTACCGTGAGACAGCATTTTCAGGAGTACTGGTGTGATTCAGGCCATGCTATCTGACTCAGTTGGAAGGCAAACCCAATTTGAAGTAGGGAAGACAAAAAGCATTGGCCTTCCTGGCTGTCAGCTCTCAGTGTGCTGAAAGACAGCATTGCTTGAAAACACAACTCAGCCATTTGATTATCAATTCACATTTAAGTTCGTGGTGTTCCCTAAGCAAGGGTATCAAAAAAAAGGTCTTTTTTAGCACAGACATTTGAAAAGTGACAGAGCTTACAGAAAAGACTCCAAGAAACATCTGAAATTCTAAATGCAGTTAGGAAAGAGGTCAGGAAGATCTGTGCAAACCCACTTTATCAATTTAAAGCCAAAAAATCAGAACATGAGCTGATCAAGTGATTTTGAATGTTTAAATCTTCAAATAATTTGATTCAACTTAAAAATTTTGTTTGGTTTTGTTTGTTTTTGTGACTGAACAGCAGACACTGGATGGACATGTCCACAGGGGCTAAGCAAGCTGTCTCATCTAAACAGGCTACACAGGCACATTCCCTTTCCAGAAGTACAGCACTCCATGTCTCTTAGAGCATTTAAAAAACCCACAGCTTTTTTCCTCAGCTCCTCGAGTGTGTACATTACATAAGCTTAAAAAAAAAATGTGCAAATTGAGAACAAAATTTGATACAAGTAAAAAGCCTGTCATTAGCAGGGAACTGATAAATGTTAATTTGTCTACCGCTTTCATAAACATCTCCAACATTAGAATAGATTCTCCATCAATGGGTAGAAAACTTGACTGATCCAAAGACAACCACCTACAGTGCTGTTCCACTCCAGCAATACCACCTTGATCCCCCTCAGCAAACCACATCGAACTGTGTGCCAGAGGGTAACTTGCTTTCTCTTCCTAAAACAAACAAACAAACATTTACAAAAAAAAAGAAGATATTCAAAAAGACCACAATTCTCAGATGCACTGCTCAAGGTCATTCAAGGCAGGAGATGCAAGCTCAAATCCAGACACATGCAAGAACATGTGAAAAATGTAAGCAGCCTCAACACCACGATTTTGTTTTAACCTCTTTAGAGGTCAAGCTATCCCCCAATGCTGCTTTTTGAAAACAATTCTCCTGGGGTCAAAAACCACTGACCCAATGGTCCACACTAACACCCCAAACACATCTGCAATGCCCATCACCCAGGGAGAGGATGGTAATGTTATTTAAAAAATTAATGCTACCCTGAGATCATCTTAGATTTACCCAAACAGATTTGCCAGCGGATCTGCTCAAGGTACCTAATGGTGGAGGTTGCCATGGGAACACGGTACAACTACACACTTTGCCATGACAACCAGGCCTCCCTGGAATACTAATGAGTGCCCATGGCAACGGGCAACTAAAGACAAGATGTCTGGAAACCAAATATTTCACGTATCATTTATAACAGAAACTATAAATATATTTGTACGTTTCCTGTGTGAGAATCGGTGGGTTTTGGAACCCTGCAAAACGTTACATATGGGGCAATACTGCAAAGTGTAAATGCAGTACAAATGGAAAATCCTGTTTCAAGGCAATGACACAGCTGAATTTCAATTCCACAAACAATAGAAATGCCTGTAGTCGACACACCCCACCATCTGCATCATCTTGAACATAAACAGTATTGTCAGCCCATGATGTAACAGTCACCTGGACACAATGTGTGTTATATCCACCAAAAAGGTGCTTCCTACTCAGTACAGAATCCTGTACTGAGCATGGATCTGTTCTCCATATGGCAGCTACTGCAATTCGTGTTGTGAAGACAGGAAGCGTTGCTTTGGTATTTCAGAAATGAGAGAGCACAGTTACTTTATAATTTATAGGAATGTTCCAGCAACTCAATCCATGAGCAGCATTTCCCATTTATTTGTTTATAGAGAAAGGATGCACTGTTGTGAGTTACACATCAGAACAAAATGTTGGTATTAAAAGTGATAAAATCATCATTTAAGTGACATCTGGTGCCTTTTCTTTTTTTAATACTCTCTCTAAAGATGAATTTCAGAACACTTTCTAGATATTTTACATATTATCAAAGCCTAAGATGTTCCCAGGCATCCTGCCAGCAACCTCCTGTCACTTAAAGAGGTGGCACCAGTTGGAAACTCCTTGTCCCAGAAGCACTCCATGTGATAAGTCACATCAAAAGAGAGCAAAATCTTGGGTCCCAGGGATCACAAGTGCCAGGATTCAGCTCACACCAGCAGTACAAAAACAAAAGGTAATAAATCATAGGTAAGATTTTTCCTCATGTCCTATTATTTATTAGGTTATAAAAGTTTATTAGGTTGTAAGCCTCCTTGCATGAGCTCTTCCTCAAAAATACAAAAATCAGGAAAGCATTAGATATAAGATTTATTTTTCTTCTCTTTCTCAACACCCATGCAACATGATCTATGACATT
>NW_020955691.1:16296-31371 GCF_003031625.1 Empidonax traillii
TAAATCATAGGTAAGATTTTTCCTCATGTCCTATTATTTATTAGGTTATAAAAGTTTATTAGGTTGTAAGCCTCCTTGCATGAGCTCTTCCTCAAAAATACAAAAATCAGGAAAGCATTAGATATAAGATTTATTTTTCTTCTCTTTCTCAACACCCATGCAACATGATCTATGACATTTATTTATTTATTAGCCATCCTTCAGATGCAAATAGATCAATTACTGCATTTCCTAAATGACAGAGCACTAAGGTTAGCAATAAGGAATAAAGAAGTGTTCTTCCTGTAAGATATTTCACAGTAGTCTCCTGGCTGCAGAGCTGCTCAGGTGCCAGATTCTCACTGCTTTTGAGTGACTGCAACAACTGATGCCATCCCAGTGGCCAAAACCCCAAACCACAGTTCCTTCAGCAGAGCTCCTCAAGCCCAGAAGAGGCAACATCACCTGTCTGCCCTCCATCAGATGCATCAGTTACACTCACCCATCTTCACCTCCCCACGGCTTGTAGAGGCCAGAAGGAGCCATGAGTACACACACTTAGGAACTGCACAAGAAAGGGTGCAAAGCAAGGTCTGCATCACTGACAGGATCCTCTCACCCCTGTAATCCAAACAAGCCAGTCTGCTGCGGGAAAGATTCCTCTACCCATGGAAGTGGTGGTGTCACCATCCTGGGAGGTATTTGACAGACGTGCAGATGTGACACTTGGGGACATGGTTTAGCAGTGTACTTTTCAGAGTTAGCTTTACAATTGGATTTAATGAGTCAAAGGCCTTTCCCAGCTTAAATTATTCTATGATTCTATGACCTCATCTGAGGCTAAAGTGTTGCAGAAATATCCCAGTAGCAGTGCAACCTACAGTGTGAGGTTAACCTGGACTAATCCCTGGCAAATATCTCTTCTGCTTCCAAATGCTGCTGGCTGTGGCCAGCTGTGAATACACACATACAAACACATAATATCAAATCAGTGTAATCACATTCAGAATTATCACATTAGTGCAAGCACTGGCTATGATCACATTAAGAGTTCTCAGTGAATTGCAGAAACATGTTACTTGGCATGTCTGGAGAGACCCGAGGAAAAGGTGTGTTGCTTTTTCATCCCACAAGATACAAGCCATGGCCTTGGCACTGAATTTAAGATCTAATTACTGGGAAAAGTATTGCAGGACAAAAAAACATTATCTGGATAAACGAGCCTTTTTGTTTCATAAGCTTTAATTGATATAGATTAAGTCACAAACAAAAAGAGAAAAAAGGCAAACTGTTTTTTTAAACAGTCTAACACAGTGCAGATTAACACACTGCAAACATAGCCCAGAGTGAACCTTCAGGTAAAGTCTTCCAAAAAGAAGAGCTTACATTACTTTTGTAGTAACACACAGCATTACTCTGCAAAATTTGTCTTCTTGAATCCAACCTGGTTGCACAGGACTGATTCCAGTTATTAATTTTCAACTATTTTAATTTCTTTAAATACTACAGGGTCCAATATACAGCACAGTCTTTCTTCTGTCAGCACCTCAGAGATTCAGTTTTAACAGGAGCTGACTACCAAGATAGGAAAAACACATTTGAGTTACATTTCAAGATTACACAGCGGCCCACCTACGTCAGCTCACCTATGTGAGTGTGGCAAAGACTACTCTATTATTTTAACCCCCTATTCTTCCATGAATATTTTGGGTTGGGGTTTGTTTTTTTTTTCCTCTAAGCTGTTATTTGCCTCTTTTTCTCTTACATTCCTCTTTCTTTGGGACTGCTTTATATTACACAAGGTGACATGATGAGTAGTTTAACACTATTTCCTACCAAGAAAGTTACAGAATTTATTTCATCTGGGGTCAGCAATTTAGCAATTAGGAAAAAAAAAAAAAAAGGGGGGGGGGTGGAAAGACTTGTTCACTAGAATACTTTATGTTGTTTGCTAATGAATTAAAGGAAGAAATGAGGGATTTTTTGTGGGATGGGTTTTGGTTTGGTTTGTTGTTGTTTTTATTTTAAACAGAGTGCACCACACGGTCACAAAAAGTAACAACTCCACTCCAGCAGCAACAGAAGAGAAACCCCAGGAAAATCTACAATCAGAACTAACCTCTTTACTTAACCCTGGAAGACCATTAGTCTTGAAAGCACTCCTTATCCTGAGGGGGTTCAGCAGGATAGACAGCTCTGCACACAAAGCTGCAAGACCAACAACTAGCAAGAACAAACCTTATCCAGTCACTGCCCTGCACAGCCGATTTCCTCATCTTTTGCCAGTTCCTTAATCTGAAGCACAGAAAGCCTTTGTTCACACTAATGACCCAACACACTGGGATGGCACCGAGTGATGAACTCACAACACTGTGTCAATGGATACAGCCATCCTAGGAGAAGTCAGTGATTTCTGTGTCTTGAAGCCTGGTTGCACATCTGCACTTTGTTTTTCACAAACGCAGCACGCACACAGAACGCTCGTATGTGGGTGCACTTGGGCAGTGTGACTGTCGGCATCTCTGCTCTACTTGGAAAAAGCAAAGATCCATCTCATATATGTGAAGAATTGGCAGCACTGCTAAGATGGTAGCCAGGAATGCAAGGTACGTTAAGAACAGTAACAAGATGCTGTTTTCCAAATATATCAAATGAGAGTGCCTGAGTAATTCCTTCCTCCATTATTGAGAAAATTAGAATTACAATTAAAAAGGTCTCATCTCCTGGAAGTTGTGTGAAGTCCCATGACTCCCATCTAAGAAACATACATCAAGATCCACCCCAGTTGGTTTAGGCTATTTGGGTCTTAAATCCTTTTAATTCTTCCCACTACTTATTTTGTGTTTCCTTAGGGGGAGAGGGAGGAGAGGGGCAAGGCGGAAACCAACACCTTTCTGCATGTTTGTTTTGTTTGTTTTTTTTTAATCCCTTTACTCAGTTAATACACTAAGCTTGTGATACCTTCTTACCTCCCCCTCAGCCCCCCACACTACAGATATTGAATAGCTGTATTACTTCAGGGACCAGTCATAAATGTGACTGATGGCACTTGAACCTGCTGAACTGATTAAATGCTGAAAAGAAGGATCAATTACCAGAGAAAGGCAAGCTGGGGAGCCATACATAACAGTGCAGACAGAACAAAGAGCTCCTACTGCCCCGACTCAGGCACAGTCTGTACAGCAAAAACAGAAAGGAAAGAACCATTTAGAAAAGCTTTCTTCATTGCAGCTTAGGGTATCCATCTTCCACCAAGATGGTCAGGCAAGAGCAACACACACAAACTGAAACTTCTCCTCAGAAGGAATAGGGAAAGGAAGGATCTACACGTTTGGGCAGAGACAGATGTGCTGTGCTCATCTCAGTGTTTCACTCAACACCTCTCTATCCATTAGGACATTAAAGGTCTATTAGTGATACATTTAAGATAAAAGGCATTCACTTCCAAGTGTCCTTGTTTAAATGCATGCCAAGGAAAGCATAGGAGATAAAGCCACAACCTTTCCGAGCATAGAGTTACCCTGTTCAGCAAAGCACTTCCAGATTAGGCATGGGAATAGCCCTCAGAAGAAAGGCTTTAAAGCAGAGCAGCAATTTCATCAGTTTTTTTTTGACAACATGATCTGTAAAACAACAGTCAGTATAAAAAGCATAACATTTTTGAGCAGGATCAAAAAACAAACACGCTCACAAAAAAACCCAAACAAAACAAACCCAAACCAAACACAAAATGTGTCTCGACCCAAAGGGAATTTCCTGACTGTACAATAGCCTGATGTTACTCAGTAACTTTAAGGAACAAAGCTGTGCCCTCTCTGAACTACTTGGTACAACACTTCAAATAGGACTGTTTAAACAAGATATGCATCTAAACATGCAAGTGTCCGAAGTGGAAAAACACAGCACGGCACATGATCCTGCAAATCTAAGAGCCCACGCCGGATTGTGGCGCGCTCAGGTGGCCACAACCGTGGGGCCTCGGTGCCATCTGGTGGCCACTCGCTGTGCTACTGCCGGCCCTGCACCTGCGGGCGGGGCTGGGCTCCAAAACTGACTGTGGGCAAGAACTTGCTTCCAATTAACTACTGAAAACACGGGGCAGAGTTAAAGGGCTCTGCCTCCTCACCCAGGCACCCATTTACCACAGGTCTCTTTGGGCTTGCTCAGGATTTTGGGAGTACAAAAACTCTACGTAAATGTAGCAATGACAGTGGTTTATTGTTCAATTCTGTTCCCACTGTTTTCACTTATTCTGTGAATGAATGAATCTTTTCCCTACGCTTTTCATTTACTTCCCAATGATACCAACTTCAGAGCCATGATGTAGTTATAAGCTTCAGGGAAAAAAAAAAACACAGAGGTGTTATCTTTTATTAAACTGATTTACACAGGAGGGAGAAAAGGACAAAGACATTTCATACAATAAAAACCTTGCAGTTTCCTCTGTTCCTGACACATTATAAAAGCCAAAGGTTACACAAGTTTATATGAGACCTTTTCTTTTTATATCTTGAAATTACTACTGCTAAAACACTGCCACTGAAATTACTAACACCACCCACCTACTAGTAGCTCCAGGACTAGAGTTCCTTTTGCTTTTTTCTTAGTATATGTCACCCATCTCCAGGGCATTTGTTTTGAGGTGAACGTCTGGCATTACCATCTTACAGAGAGAGAAGTCTGCTGTGCAACATCCCATAATAGGAGTGATATTTAACAAAATTACAGCTGTCCCATGCCACTGTAAGAGCAATGTCATTTGCAACACCTTGGTGCAGACGTCAGGGAGGGGTGTGGGTAGCATGCACTGGCAGCTACAATTCAGAGCCTTGCAGGGAGGCACAGAGGTGGATTTCTTTAACATGATTAAAAATGGAATGAGTTGGTAGCTACACACGCTGGATGAACAAGTTGCAAAATACAGTCACAGGCAGAGGGAGAAACAGTGAAGTGAGGACCTGTAAACAGGAGCGACAAATTAAAATTTATCCTTCCACTAATTGTGTTTTTTTTTTTTTTTTTTTTTGTTAAGATCCACCAAATACTGGCAAAGGTGGGGAGTGATGCACATTTTTTCTCTGGTCTTTCAAAAGCATTAAGCTATTCACAGAAAGCTAAATTTCTTGCAGAAATAAAAAATAATGCTGGAATGACTGAAATAAAGAAAATAAATACAACTAATAAATGGGACATGGTGCCCAGGCTATATTCCAGTATTTGTCTGGAAACAGATATACATCTTTGTAGTCATTCTGCTTGACCTGAATCAATGAAACGTGGCAAAATAATACCATCCAGTGACTGCTGGGAAGAATGATAGAATGGGTGATTGCATCTAGCAAATATACAGGAAATTAAAGTAGCTTCCTTCCTCAGCTCCCAAAAATTGGCTGAGTACATGGAGCATAACTTAGAGGAAGCAGTTGAGCAGCAATGATGGTAACAGGACACTCTGATACCAACTGCAGGCAGATACAGAGGTGAAAGTGTTACGAAGGTTATATGGACTCTGCCATCCAGCCAATTAAGCAATCTAAAACTCTTGGCCATCATCAGAAGTTTTACAAGCCTACCCATAGACCTTCCCATGGTTTTGAGGAAACATGTCTTCTGACTGAAAAATAGAATGAAAGACCAAAGTCAACAGGTTTTAAGTACACCATTAAAAGACCACAAACTAAACACTCTTTCTCTGATTAGCTCTGTTGTTTCTGCTCTCCTATCCTTCCCCCATTAGTGCAATGGTAAATTACCACTGGAAAATGAACTAAACAAGTAAATTGATTAATTTAGTCATATGACCTAAGGAGGACTAACTGACTGCTTTCAGTGAAGGATAAAAATTTAACACCTGGGGTCATTATGCAGTAAGCTTTGCTGCTGTGGTTGTGCAGCACATACCAGACTGTGGGACAGAGCTGAATGTCTAAAAGCACAAGAACAGGTGATGAATATTAACACCTCCAGATCAGTTCCAAACCCCTACTACTGCAAAAGTGTTCCTGCTGGTTGCTATTCTCCAAGACCCTTCTCATTTCCTGAAGTCACGTGGTATAAGACAAAATTCTGCAACAATTATTCTCTCCAATGTTTTTTGAACCACAAGCCTCGTTCAGTACAGAACACCACAAACTGGTGTAGTGACCTTTCAAATAGCAATGTATGTGTATTATGAAGTCTAAAAACAATACTGTCTGCCTGAATGGCCCGTGGTTCACTAAACAAACACCGTGTTACTGCACATGGAGAACAATGTACTTGCTATTGGTTTTGTGCAATCAGAGCTGGAAGTGTGCAAACATAACCCTAGCAGGATGGTCACCATTTCCTACTACTGACACTTATATTGCTGCTACTAACAATTATTAGACACCCCAAGCTTTTCCTGAAGTAATTGAGTTGTATATTTTCTTTATATTTTCTCAATGGGCGGGATCACAGAATACCTAATAAGAAACCTTCTGTTCTAGAAACAAACAAACAAACAAACTTTTATGAAGTTTCTGCGCATTTACTAATGTCTTTCTCTCTGGTAAAAACATATGTCAATCACTACATGACAAGTTTCCTGCAGAGGAGAACTTGTAAGTATTTGGAAAATAATTTCAAAGTTAGTCAAATGTTACTTCTAACAAAATAAGGTTCTCTGAATATCATTATCACTGATGTAATTCATAGCCCTTACTAGACAGGAATACATTTTTAGCTATATCTATTGACATAAACTGTACATAATCAGGAATATATTCAGTCGTGACTGTTATGAAAAGTGACCTTTGGGTATTTATTTCACAATTCTAAGGGCCTTCTTATACTAAAACAACAAACTTCTGTTTTGCAATAGCATTGCAAAACAACTCAACCTCCAGGCTAATAGTCAAGACACTGAAGGATCATTGACTCTTGGAGTTTTGGGAAACTGGAAGAGGGATGCAGTTCCAGGCAGAATTGCCATCCAAAGGGAAAGGTCCCCCCCTTCACCTTCCTGCAGTGTTACTCCTGCCTTCCCCCAGCACTCAGCAAGCCTTTTTAAAGTAGCAGCTTCTCATCCACCCCATAAAACCAACCAGAACCACATTCAAAAGAGGCAGCTAAAGCTGTGACCCAGCAAAGCATGAGGGATCCTCTGATGTTTAACCAGCTGGATACAGGCACAAGCTCTGCAGAATTCAGACTCAAGTGGTTTAGGTGAAAGCACCTGGAAACTGCCAAAACTCATGCAGGGAATAAACCTGTTTCAAACACTGCAGCATTTTCCCTCCAGTGGATCTATTATTTTACCACAGCACCAGAGGAAAAACCATCACCAGATATTTATGCACAGTTAATTCTTCAGTCAGATTCCTTTGCATGTTTGAACAACAAAAACCATTTCTACAGAATGAGTTATGTTTGGGACCTAAACTATAATTAAGCTCTAAACACATCCCTAAGTCTATAGATCAGGTTTCAGACACGTGATACAAGTACCTAAAATAATTTATTAACTTACTGCTTATAAAAAGTAAGACAAAAATCTATCAGTTCAGATCTTACTAGAAGGTGGCATAGAAGAATCATCCTTCCTTAATTTATTTTCGTATTACATGCATTAAGTCAATAACCAGAATATTTTTTAAATGGTATTTAAAATTATATATGAATACACGTGTTAAGGAGTAGGTCATACAATAAATCTCATTGTTTGCAACCATCCTTATGTGTTCTTGCCTATGCAGAGACACAGTTCTTAAGACCAATGTTTTGATCCAATACTTTTAATACATCACTTATTTATGACTTACTGTAAGAGGGAAGCGTTTTTCTTCCCCATTCTTTTCTGAATGCTTTGCATGCTCTTTGCATATCAGCTTCAAAACCACATTTATTTTAAGAACAAGTAATGCAAACGTACCCTTCTCCCTATGCTCTTGCCCAGGGAGCTTAGGTTCTGACTCAAGTAAAGGCAGACATTCTACCATGTACACTGCTTCAGCACTAGCATATTACTCAATTTATTTTTTTTTAAAAGACTGAACTCACAGAAATTGTAAATAAACGTTATAAAAGTACCCACCCTGGTGGTTGCAAAGGTAATTCTAATTAAGACGGATTCTAGCAAGTAAGGCTACAGAGTATTGAAACTCAAGTTATGGATGTAGTTGAATAACTAGAAAAATACTTAAACTTCTAGAGGACTTCTTGACCAGTGATAAGGAGATAAAATAAGGCAAAAATACAAAAAGTATGTTTAGCAATACTGATGCTAACATATTGTATAAAACTTCACAGTCTTAATGATCATTTGTCATACAGCATTTAAATTAAGCTTCTGAATCCAAATTTAAAGAAACTAGATTGAAGACTCAAGTTAATTTTGGCATCACCTTGATCTACCAGGTAGATCTAGCATGGACTGGCCTTATGCAAATTGGTCATTTAAGTTTGTAAAAAGCAAACAGATGGGAGACTGAATAAATGAGTGGAACTGAAGTTGCCAGAGGCAGAAACTCTTACCAAGTTGTTTGTAAGTCACAACAAAACTGTAAACCTAAAAGGCAAGAAGAAACTCTTGTCCTTTCTAAGGTTGTGTACAGAAAACAACAAATGTTTGTATTTTATGAAAACATCTTTGGTTACTGAACATTTTTCTACTTAACTTTTTACCTTTCTCCTTGACAAACAGGCACACAAACACACTAATCAAAATATCACATTTACCAGTGCATTAAATATCGAAAAATCAAGCCATCCTTTTTAATGCTCCTAACAAACACCTTCGGAAGTCAAAGTGTCACACTTATTATTATGGTAAATGACCACAGAATGAACTGCAGCTACACTACTGAACCTTCTATTTAATGGCCATTTGTCTTAATAGTAAACAAAGCACTCATTTTTTTTCTTTCAGCTCTTCCTATGCATTAAAGCATAGCTTTAAACTTGATCTCTGATTTGCACAGTTCTTCTATGAGCAGTGAAAATACATACTATTTATTTTCTAAAAGCTCAGTTCTAAGCACATCTGTATCTCAGTTAATTAGTAGGATGTTTCCAAGCCTACCCACTTAGCATAAAATGCATTATTCTTTACCACTGTTAGATTATTTTATCACTCTTTTCAGATGTTCCACAGATACACTGCTTTACAAATTTGATATGTAATCCATATTCAGGGATAACATACACCAATTATTACGTGGTGTATTACTTGATTACACTCAAACAGGAATGATGAAATTTTCCCAGTAAGATTTTTTTTACTTAAAAAGAGACAAGTCAATCTGCAAAGAATTATGTGTTCAGATCCCATGTCGTGGGAGAGGATTGTATTACTTTGAATTCATAACGTGACTCTTCAGACAGAAAGCCTGATGTGGATAAAACCAAAAATTATGTGAAAACCTGCAGGTCCTTCAAATTCGTTTTCACAACAGCCCACAGCATGCTTAATGGAAACCTCACACTGGACAGGCTTCCCAGTTCACTAATAATTAACCACTGTTTAACAAAACATCTTGTTGTAATAAATATGCAAAGACTCATGTCAGTCTAATTTCTTTCTAAATAAAAATCCAGTTTTTCTGTTTTTCGACAGGTAAAAGACTGACAATTGGTCTCCCACCCGGAGTTAAACTGAAAAATGCCTGTCCCTCCTCCTGGCACTCTGTACACTTGTTTCTTTCCAAGGATTATAGCCTTGGAGACTTGGTGTTCCCAACAGCTGAAGCCCTGTGGCAGCCACTCCATCCACATGGTCCTGCTCTGCATCCAAAACCTGACTTCTGAAGGAACCTGAGGCCACTCTGTTTAAATCCCAGAACTGGTACCTGCAGTTACTATCACAGCTTCACTCTTCCCTCTGCCCACAGATTCCAAGCCCACAGCCAGGACTGGCTTAGGTCCTACAGTGGCAGAGCTATAGGAAGAGAATTCCACAGGTGGGATCATGAAGATCCCATGATCTCTATTTTATAACCTTTTAGGAGTGCCTGACCCTATTTTTCTAAGGGTGAGAAATGTATTCTCGTTGGGCACATAGTCCTAGTAACCATGTAACATAAAGGAAACAAAAAAATCCTCTTTAGTTCTTAAATTTGTTCCACACCTTAGGACAGAGTCTCTGAGCCGGCTCTCAACTTTATTTTTGGTAAACTTTAACAAAGGTTGGTGGCAAAGCTGTTTTACAGGCATGTGACACAATTAAGCAGGTCATTTTGCAAGCACTGGAACTTACCCTGTCTGCTTGGATTCTTTGCTGTGTACTAATACAGCTAAGCTCACACCACAATGGATAAACTGGGAATGTAAATTTGTCTGCGCACCTATTTTCACGAAGCTTGTGCAAAACTAGCTTTGAACTATTTCTGCTCTGTCAAATTTAATCAAAAGCAGCCAAGAAGTTCAAAATGTCTTGAGTGTCAGTAGAGAGAGGCTGACAGAAAGGATTACTGTGCAGGAAAACCCAGCTGAAAAGTGCATTCTCTCGCCAAAAACATTCTGTCAGCTCATTGCAGAGTTATGTATTTAATAGGTCATACAGTAACACACTTGGCAGATGAAAGTATATAAATTATTTGACTGGGATCTTTGTCTTCTCAACTGGCTATCCCCAGATGATTACATTCTGTTGGCAGAGCCAGCATGGCCAGTTTTAGGATTCAGACCTTCTCCCATCCTTGGCTCTGCTCAGAACTTCCGTCTCACTTCTTGCTCCTGTCAGCTCCTACGAGAGTTCTCAGCAGCCAGCAGAGGCTGTGAAAATGAGAAACAGGACAGCAAGTCGCAGTAACTCAGCATTGTGTGCTCCCCTCTCTCCTACAGCTTTCACAGGCTCCTCTGGCTGCGGCTGCTGCCTCCCCAGCAAGCTGATGACAGCAGCCAGATGAGCTGGAGGCAGCTCTGGGAAACAGGAAACCAGCTGGACACAGGACACGGGAATGGAAGCAGCTACCAGGAAGGCTCACAGCTTTCCCCCATCAACCTCCTCACACTAGAGCTGCGTTGCCACGAAAGTTCTTCAGACCTGCACAGCTTCAGCCTCTGTGGGGTACTGGGCAAGTAAAGGTACTTTGCATATCAGATGCCATACATTAGACCAATCAGTACATTGGTTTAGCTCCAAAATTGATGTTAAACCAATTAAGTGTAAGTGAAAATGAAATAATAATTCTCCTTTGATTATATGCAGAAGTTTTAAATAGCTACAAATCACACCCTTCCTCCAATACCTTCACTGCTTTCCCAAAACATTTCAACAGCATAAACTGTTTACACTTCAGAGGCAAATGCATACAATAGGTACAAAGCTTGTTTTCAATGCAGTAGAGAAATAATTACCCTGAACTTTTTACCTCCCACCCACAATTCCTCCCCAAGAGAAACAATTGAAAGGCTCAAGGCTCAACAGTGATTTAGCTGAACGTTGACACTGTGATTCAACAACCTACATTGTGCTCACGTGAAACAGTTCTCAGGCATCCTCAATGACCAACAACACTCAGAGCAGCAAGAAAAAAACCAATAAGAGGAACTTGCCATTTCCTAGTCCTTGTTCAACCTGCATACCTCATGTATGCTTCGGGGGGGGGGGGGGAGAGAAAAAAAAAAAGGGTAAGTTCTTTCCTTTCATTCTCCAATTGAGAGATTTATAACAAAAATAGAGAATTTTCGCACCTACAATACGTAGTTGAACCAAACTGCCTTAGGGTAACTGATTAACAGACCTATTATTTATTAAGTGAACTTGACACAAGATTTGTGTTTCAGCTTCAACTTTAAGACTTCAATTCAGTTTTCTACGTCTTGCACTGAATCTTTCAGGAAGACCAGGACTCACAGCCACAACACTGCTACTGGTATCTGGCCCTCGTGCAGGAATACATCCCTGCTCTAGAGAACAATTCATCAGGTGCTATTGGCCAGCAGAAAGCACAGATATTCTTAGAAACTGTACTAAAATACAGTCAAAGGCAACAAAACCAGCATGATATTAGTATTAATTGGGTGGATATTCTTATACTCTGCTGTTCTTGTCAGGGAATAAACAGAGATGTTTGTACAGAAGGACACTGCGGTGGAAGGGGTGGAAAGTCATCCAGAATCCATTCATTTCAGTGTAAAATTAAACATCCACTCCAGTCTCTGAATAGCTGTTCAGGAAGCAAAGTAATAAACTTGGATCACAAAATTGAGTTAAAAAAAAAGCAACAGCTCTGTGGGGGGCATTAATCCTAAAATTTCTTGAGTTTACCTAAGGACTCAGTCTCACAAAATGCTTGTGGATCTGTGGATGAGAATGCACATTTGACTTCTTACAGGCAAGAAACCATGTTTTTGAGTTTACATATAAAAATATAGCTACACTCTCCAGAATAAATTAACCTGCAAATAGAACTGAGAAGAAAAATACAGTTTAAGGAAATTTATTAGATCATAAGGTCTTCGGTGCACAGAATCATTCACGTAGATCCTGAATCAACTTATTCTACCCCATATCCTCAGGGACCTCACAGTTCTGCAAGAAATTATTTCAGCCTACATTTTTTGAACATTATCAACAGACTCTCAAAACATTCGCTTCTCAATCCATCTCTATACACTGCTCTCTCTTGCTCACTTTCTCAAAAGAGTGAGCCTCAAAATCCTGTGATTTAAAGGGATCAGATTAACCCAAATAAAATAATGGTGAGGTGGGAATAGTTGGCAAGTATAGAAATACACATGAATCATCTTTTTCTTTTGTAGAAGCTGATTCTTGGAAGTCTGACTTTGCAAAAGCACATCTAATATTCAATTGTATCATTTGTGGCTCCCAAAATGCCTTTTTTTGGCAGCTATTGGAGGGAACTCATGACACTACCTGTAATTTCATTAAATGTGATGAAAAACAGACCAGACCTAACTGGGCAAAATCCAGAGTAAAACATCTTAAGTACAAAGTCTTCAATTTGAGATAAAATAGCTGTTGCCATATTTGCAGGTTTTTTTACCAAAATACTTCCCATTTCTGAATTAAAGAACCTCTCTCTCTGATAAAGAGTAAGTATTTCACATTTTTTAGCCTCTGTGGCCTCTGGAGCAAACCAGCTTCTGGTTTCATTTTATTCTCAGGGTGGGGACAACCCCTTTCACAAAAGAAAATCAAAACAAACAAAGAAATTCCTACAGCTGTTCTAAAGACAAAATGCCATATTTCCCCCCCCACTTCAAGTATAAACTACAAATAGTATAACTGCAGTATAACTGCTTACATCAAAACTTAGGGATTACAGTTTCTTCTTTGGCAAGAAGACCAAAATACTTTTAGCTTTTTCTTTTCTTTTATTTAAGTTGGCATCCCACAGTGAATGATCTGAGTTTTTATCAGTAGTTTAAACAGTCATACTCTCTATTTACTACAGTAAAGTTCCTCAGGCTCTCTTTCCAGAGTTCTTCCTTATATATTTATTCACCAAGAAAATGCTTGAGATTTGCCAAAACCAACACAATTGGTGTTGGTTTTTTTGGTAACACTACCAAAACGTTAAGAATAGACAAGGAAACCTTTTATTTTGTTTCTCCTATCCTGGTGGCATAGAATAGAGCCACTCATTTTGAGCAAAGGAAACAGGTTTGGATATTCTATAAAAATAGTGTGAAGGGCGAGAAGTCTTAGAATACAACTCTAATTATTTAGGTGTGCATACAGAAAGTCAGTTTGTGGAAAGGGGTGAAAACTGCCTTCTTCCTAGAAGAAAGCCCACCTTCAATAAAAGTCATTAAATATCTGATCATGTAGAACAATTTAGGATTCCTAAACTTTAATTTTGAATGGTCATTTACAACTCAGTGACAGTTTGGATTAGGGGATGTTTATACACTTAAATGCACATTTTTGCTTAGCTGTGTCTAGGGATGTCCAGAACCACAGGGCAAAGAGAATGGAGAGAATTCCCATCACAGGACCTGATCCCACGTTCTACCCTAAATGCCCTGTCTCAGGCAGGCTCTCAGGACACAGCAGAATTTTTTTTCTCTCCTTGTTCACTCTGGGCTGCCTGAATCCAAACTGACTGTTGAGACAGAGGGAGAAGGAAAGATGCAAGCCCCCATCCCTACCCCCAGCTCTGGGATTTTCCTACTTCTTTTGGGTTGCAGTTACCTAGAAGGTTCCTCAGCTGCATCACATCCATTGTGTTTGTCACTTATAGGGCAGTGAAAGCACCCCACGATTGTCACAGCCATTTGCATTTGCTTCAGACACTGGTTAAACATCCATGAGTAAAGCAAGTCTGCTCTTGCCATGTGGAAGTTTAAGTTCTTTAGGGTTTTCAATATGCTTCCCAAACACAAACACACAAAAACCAGGGCTATATCTGACACCATCTGCTCTTTGAGTTTCTTTCAAGGCATCTCTCAGAATACTCTGTCCAAGGAGTGGAGAACTATGAAATACCTCTAAGACATCACAATGTGCAGGTAAAGTCTCCCACCTTACTTTCCACGTTCTCCTTATCACAGCAGAAGCTCCTTGTGTTTCACATTTCAAATAAATCTGAGTGTTGGCTAAAATGATGTAGAACAACAGCTCTCTGAAAACTGCACCTCGTTTTTTGATGGGGAAACTCCAGGGTTCCTTTACACCTAGAACACCTGGATGGGCATGGGGAGGGAAGGACAAAAGCAGAACAAATGTACTCAGGTCCAGTTGGAGAAGAGATGTCAAACCAAAGCAGTCCACACTGTCCAGCTTTGCAATGGCTTTACTGCATCTTCCACATGACACGTTCCAAACATCAACTCTACAGCAGTTCTGATGGTTTGGCATTTTCCAACACGTCACAGTCAGTGCTTACATTTACAGATATGGCTTTCAGAAGCAAAACATCATTCATTGAGGAAAAAAATGGGAAGCAAGACCTTTTTTTCTCCCTGTTCTACATTTTCCATCCATTTGTGACTTACAGGACTTTGACCTGAGTTTTCATTAGCACCAGGAAATAGTTTGTTTAGTCAAATGTGATGCTCCCCCTCCACACTTCTCATTGCTTCGGGATAGCTGTTACACAGCTAGTTCTGGAGTTAATAATCATGTACATATCTGGCTAATGTACACATGCTGCACAGACAGTTCTC
>NW_020955691.1:32029-34022 GCF_003031625.1 Empidonax traillii
TGACTTACAGGACTTTGACCTGAGTTTTCATTAGCACCAGGAAATAGTTTGTTTAGTCAAATGTGATGCTCCCCCTCCACACTTCTCATTGCTTCGGGATAGCTGTTACACAGCTAGTTCTGGAGTTAATAATCATGTACATATCTGGCTAATGTACACATGCTGCACAGACAGTTCTCCAGGATCACACCATTTTTAAAAAGGTAAGTTTTTGAGGACTAAAAAAATATTCTGTTCCCTCCCCTAAAACCCCAACCTTTCTCAAACAAAAGCAAAGCCCATCTGCTAAATCTGAAATGCTCCTATCTGGCTGACAACACATCCCAAAACTCAACCAGCTGCATTTTAAGTTTTGTAGGACAAGAAAGAATATGCTAAAAAAACAAACCATAAAAAAAAAGGCACAAAAAACACAAAAGCAACCCCCCCAAAAAAAACAAACAAAAAACCCACAAAAACAAGAACCCCAAAACCCCAAAACCAAAACAAAAAACAAAACCAAAACCACATACAAAACCCCCAAAACACAAACAAAAAACCAAACAAACCCACAAAACCAAAAACCCAAAAATTAAAACAAAACCACAAAAATCCCAAACCAAAAACCACCAAAAAACAAAACCCCCCAAAAAAACAAAAACAAAACACAAACCTCCAAACTTAAACCCCACAAATAACACCAAACCCCCCCAAACCAAAAAACAAACAAAAAACTACCACACACCAAAAAAAAAAACAAAATAAAAACTCATAAAAACTCTGTATCACATTTTCATAGACAGTGGCATTTAGAACTGCCTTACTCAGATGCTTGCTTGGGGGTAAAAAGCATTCCTATTCCCAGTGCTGCACACAATCGAAAATTAAAAAGTAACCTAAACATCTTGTTTCAACAAGAACATATCACATACTGATCTACAGCAGAAGATCATTAAATTAAGTCTCATCTCAAGTACATGTCAGCTACTGTTTTAAACTTATGACAAACAAAATAAAATCCCATTATGTTATGAATGTAAGAGACCCAAGTTACACATTAAAATAGCATCATGCCTTTAAAGACTGTGACCTCATTTTGGACAGGTCCCTAAAGATCCAGTGAAAGGTGAGGGTGACCAGATGCCATCTGGACAATGTGGCCACTGTCAAACACACCAGGAGACTGAGCCCCAGCACATGAGCAGTATCTAACATGAGAGAGTGCCTTCACCTGCACTTGCGCTCACAAGTCTGACCTTTTCCCTGCCTGCTCTAGTTCTCCACCTCCCTCACATCAGCCAAACCCTGCTTGCTTCCTCTGCACCCTTTGCAATTTCCCAGTCTTTAGCTCTGTTTCTAACCATGCTCTTGCCTGACCATTTAACAGGTACAATTTCTTCAGCACTTCATCTCCTTCCCTGCACCCTCCCGTGCCTGTGGTGGGCTCTTTCCTTTGCCTGTCTCTGACCAGTTTGGCAGGAGCAGCCCCACACCAGTCTAAGTCCCCTGTAGGCACCTAAAGAGACATTGCTAGAGATGACAAACAAGCAGCGCAGACTGCCCTGTAATCCATTAGAGATGAACATGGGCTCTTTGCAACCATAAACATTATTGTCTACAGGCTGGGGTAATTTGTGCTCTAAAGCACCCTGAAGTCATTTGTTCAGAACATAACTGATGCTCAGCATGTCCTAAGAGCAGTAGAAAATCTGATAAAATTAGTGCAGTCCTGGATACTTTTTAATTCCTACCTCAACTATAAAGATTCTAAAGGACCCTGAAAGGACTGGGAAAACACATAACACGCCAAAAGCATTTCTTTAAATCTGACACTCACCAGTAAGTGTTGGAGTGTGAGGAGATAAGCAGTAAGAAGGAAGAGAATACCTAGGACATCTGAAGGCTATAGATTTAAATGATTTATAAACCAGAAACTAGGAAAAAGTCCCCAAACATTATAAATGTTCTTAATGTAAAGATTTATTTTTCCCTCACTCACTTAAATAACCACAGG
>NW_020955691.1:36700-48637 GCF_003031625.1 Empidonax traillii
AAAAAAAAAAAAAAAAAAAAAAAAAAAAAAAAAAAAAAAAAAAAAAAAAAAAAAAAAAAAAAAAAAAAAAAAAAAAAAAAAAAAAAAAAAAAAAAAAAAAAAAAAAAAAAAAAAAAAAAAAAAAAAAAAAAAGGCAGATGATGAAAGTACAGGTGTCCAACACAATTACTTCTCCTTCCATGGAGCAATCTGAATGGTATTCCTTTTTTGTTGCTTAAATGTCACAATGCAGTTAAACATACCACGTTGCTGACTAAATAAAATCATCACGTTTTAGCCTCTTCCATTACAGTACACTGTGTTAACTGTAGGGAAAGCAGGGCATAAAAGAAAAATTAACCATAAAATGCACAAGCTTTATGGAACTTGCTGTTACTTATGAGTATCTTTTTACACATATTCCTCCTCAGTAAAGATTATCTACACTGGATACATAAAATGGGTTCTAAGCTTTTTGTCTCCCCAGTGTCAAACCTTTGTAATAACCATATTTCTTATATTCCCTCCCAACAGGGAATACATCTGAGCTCACTATGAGGTTAATGATCTTTTTACATTCCCTTTTCAAGCTATAGATCACTACTGAATATTGTATTTCTTTTGTTCCTGTTTGATCAAAGAAATATTGTTCGACAATGATAGTGCATTCTTTGACAAGTTCTTTAGGAAGATGGACACATTAAAGACAAGAGAAAGAGACTGCAAGAAAGATACATGCATTTCATTAGAATTATGGTGATTGGAACAAATACAACATAAAATGAAAAGCCCTTAATCACTTCAGAGGCAAGTTGTTACATACTCGCATCCTGTAACAAGCCATTCTAAACTGCTTATAACAATCCAGTATAATTCATTTCCAGAACAAAGAACATTTCACTGGGAAAGCAGTTTAAATTTGGCCAAAAGACATGGTTGTTTCTATCCCATAAAACCAAAGCTGTCACAGTGAAACTATACCGGTATGGAAGCAAATACAGCATAATCATTAAAGTGGGGAGAAAACCACATAAACAATAGTATTAAAAGTGCCAGCCAGGGACAAGACAGCTTTTAAGGGGCAACTATGTAGAACAATATCTAGAGTTATGGGTTCTTGGAGAAAAATTGTTTCTTTAGCTGTATCACAGAATTCCTGATGAGCACACAAATGTAAATAAAATATGAAAATACTAAGATGCCAGCAATGCAATTAATAAATCACAGTTCATAATAATAATCCAAAATTGGGAGCTGGGTTATTATCCAGATGAGAGACAGAAATATTTGGAAGCATGGTTACAAGCAGCACAGAATTCCACTGTCCTCTCCCACACGAGCCCAAAGGACTGATATCCACTGAGAGCTGCTGATGGTGATGGAGAGGGGCAGGAGGAATGTTAACAATCTTCCCCTTTTGACCCACATCAGACTAAGATCACAAAGCGGCTTTGCAGGGATGGAGTCCATGAAAAGAAACACAGGCCACACACAGAAAGTATGCTGAGCTGACACAGACTGATGCATCTGCATTCTTCCCCCCCCCCCCCTTTTTCCAACTTGTTTGATTTATGATTCAATTAGAACAGTAGACTGTATATCCCATATTCATATTGAAACTATTGCTGGTTTTTATGGGACTTGATAAAACAGCCTCATTTAAGACCTACTGACCCTTTTATTGCTAGTCCCAGGCTTTTCCAACCACTAACCCAGATGCAGGCAAACATGTCACTACTTTCTCGTACCCTTCCAGAAAGATGCTGCTTCCAGTGAATTTCACTGCAATGCAGGATTAGCTTCTACACGAGGATCCTTGGAAAAGTATACCACTCTTCAGTCGTCACACTGTTTCATAATGTTTGGCTTGGTACCTCTGGCACCTGGGTTTTAAACACCACAGCGCTTATTTATGAAACATTCTATCACAGAAATCAGAGGCAAGTCCTCATCTCTTTACATAACACCTTCTGCAGCAGTGAAAGCAGGTAGCAAAGCACTTGTCCTGCTCCCCTACTGCTCCCCGCAGCCCATCTCTCCCCTGCTGTAGCAACAAAACTCTTCCCAGAACCGTCTTGGGAGCCACACCTCCAACGTGACTAACGGCTGGAAAAAGCTGAACCTTGTATCAATAAAAGGATAAAGCAAAAACGTCCAGAACAAGAGTACCTAACTGAATTAAAAGCCTTCACAGAGTGATAGGAGGAGAGAAGACATTAAACAGTTTTTTTAGCAAGGGATTGCAAGGATCACCAGAGCACAACAGATTTGATGCAAGTGAAGGTTTTGGGCTCTGTTTGGGTAACGTGGAAGTGAAGGTTTTGGGCTCTGGGTATTGGAACTAAGGCACTGGAAGGAGACACTGAAGGTACAGGTTGAGTTCCCAGCTGAGGACACAAGCACCAAATCTAAGCCTCAGGTTGAGCCTTGTGAGCTCCATATGCTGCTAATTATAAAAGCCAAGCCCCTGCACTGATTGCTGCTGCTCTACATGGCAGATGTTTAAGAGGTAGATGCTATTTAGGAGGTTCTGGCCTTTTCTTTATTCACTATAACTAGTTCCCAGCAGAGGCTCCTATCCCAGAGCAAGGCTGCCTCACGCATTTGCAAAGTCATAACCTGTGAAATTATTTGCCTTCTCAGCCACATGCACACATGCTCTCCCTGCAGCATTCTCTGAACAGGAGCAAGCAGAATCAAGATGTAGAGAGGAACACAAAAGGAAATTGGTTCTGCCATCAGAGATTTAAAACAGTGAATCACACTTATGGATTGTTCACCTGCACAGGGGCACAAGTCATTACTTTTACTGATTTAAAGCCCAATGAAATTTGGACAAAATCTCTTACTAGCTGTCATGCCTAAAATTTTCCCCGGCTTCAAGAGGGCAAGTCTGGGTGCATGTAATGTTCTCAAGTGAAGTGTTGTAAGAGGCTGTTAAGAGCATCTTCCATCTTTGGCTTCCTTTACCTTACCACACCTTAAAGACAACTTGCTCCACAGTTTGGGTGACATATGTGCCAGTTTATGTACCTCAGATATTACACAAAGGAGTCATATGAGTAGAGATATGGGACAATCACACCATTACTGTGCCTTGACTCTAATCTCTGGTGATAGTAAATTACAGAATTGGCCTAAGATACCTCAAAAAAAAGTGAAAACCAAATGCACCAAAACCAAACACACCATGTAGTTTATCCCTTTAACTAAAATACAAAACTCTTACTGAGCCCCTCTTTTATTTTTACAGTCATAAATAATTTTTTTGCCCTTACAGAAGAGCACTAAGGTCACTGGAGGGTAAGTAATGAATAATTCTTAAGATTTGAAAAAGTTACTAAATTTATTCATTCCTATCGCTTTTCCCCTGAAAGATTATTGTACTCTCTCTGGTTTGGCCAAGTTCATTAACCTCTCCTCTTAACACCCATCACCTGATAACTATATGTTACTACTGTTACTTTTCAATATTGTAGAATACTTACACCTATAATTGATGAGTCATCTTTAGAAGCCTTTTTTTCTCTCCCTGAATGCGGCATTGATTGTCAGAACACAAGACCAGCTGACTCACCTTTTCTGTCAAGTTTCTAGTGTTCTATTATACCACAAAGATACAATTTAAAGAGCACAGAACATCACTTGACCTTGCATACCTTCCCCTTCCCATGCACAGACTCATTCTTTACCTCCTCACCCAACTGCCTCAACAAACATTACACACCAATCCCTAAAACACCTCCATAAAAGGGTCAGTCCTGCACTAGAGAAGTAATCCATTGTTTGGGATTCCTCCACTGCTGAAACAGAAAGCTCCCAAATAAGGGGAAAGTTGTTAAGAAAGAAGGAAAGTCTAATGACTCAAATTAACTGTCCTCAATAAGCAACACCTGCAGTTCTGCTGCTGACCTCTCCCACGAGCAGAGCGTTGCTTTTCCATTACAAAAGCCTGACTTCAGTGCTTTCAGAACTACTGTGGGTTCACATATAGACCAAATTATCTCAGTGAGAAAAGCCTAAAACTAATTATAATTTTTCAGCATTGTCAGATCTGTTCTGTGGTGTGACTGGGAATTCTCTGCACAGTAACTGCAGCAATTTCAGGATGAATTTTCTTTGACCTAAAGCTGAACAGGTGTTTTGAGGAAATAGAAACTACTCTGTTGCCCAAGGCTGCACTAAAGTATTAAAGTGATAGAAAAAAAAAAAAATCTGAAATTACAGGGTGGAAAAGAGAAATTAAATCCCCCTCACGTACACACACCAAGAAAAAAAAAAAAAAGAAAAAAAAGAAAAAATGAGGACAAGAAACAGAAAAGCAGATAATCTTTTAAGATAAGACACATGCAACAAAAATCCACAGATTAGCAAGCTGAGGCAAAAACAAGTTAGAGCCATTTGAATACTGTGTCTATGAAAATGGAGGTTTCCCACCACAGAGGACTTCAGACTTCTGAATTTCAAATTCGGAAGAAAAATTGAGACAGCTGCTTGAACATCTTCCTAGTGTTAAGTAATTCCTCACCATCTACATCATCATCACATATGAACAGGCAGAAATTCTGACCCCACAGAAATAAAAGCAGAACTTCTCCCTTCCAACTCAGAGTATTCTGTGCTCTGTTCTGCTGGTTTTAGGCCAGAGTGTGTCATTCATAACCTTGTTGATTTCTGCTCTTTCATAGAGCAAACTAATTGTCATGGGTTCTAGAAAATCCATTTTCCTTTCTTTGAAACACACACGCAATATAGTACGAGTAACAACAGCATGAAAAGATCATAAAACTAGCTTACACCAGCATGTCACCTGAAAAATACCTTATTTAATATCGCTTTAAAAGTATTTTCCAAAGCAGATACTGTATCACAATAGTTATAAAACCTAAAATCAAGTCTCCATGAAGACTCTGGTAAGAAACCATCTCTCATATGACATTCACATGCTATCAACTCCTCTGTCATTGCAGAATGTTACTTAAGTCTCTCCCACTAAAAGGAGCTGTCATCACAACCTGTTTAAAGTACTAACAGCAGGCCAGCACAGAAGCTCAGCCAGGTCTTGCTTTAGCACTTGCACACAGGGCAAAAGGAAAGCCTCACACTGCAGCTATGCAGGACCCTTTCATTAGCTCATAACGCTTTCTAAGTCATGATCAGATAGAATCAACAGCACCTACTGATAAAGTCACGATGCATACTTCAGATATTATATGGAAACAATTTCTCTCCTGAAGGGCACCGATCTCAGTATGCCCTTGGAGGAGAATAACTTGCTGAATATTCAGAAGCAGTGGAAGGAAATAAGGTACCTTTTCCTTTTCAACAAGTCAATGGCTACTGAAGTTTAAAATGGATTTAATGGAAGAAATTACAATATAATGAAGTAAGTAATGCTAGACTCATTTTTGTAGGATATATCAGGGCAGTGTAGATGGAAAAGCAGCCACTACTCCAAGACTAAACAGAACAGGTTTTGCTCAAGAAACTACTAAAACTGAGCAAGACTCTAAAAGTACACAATCAGCACATGAACAATGAGGCAATGACTGGCACAAACAGAGCAAGGTTTCTCGGAATTTCACAATCACACTACTAAATATTTTATTGAAGCACTTTTCTTTGCTGTCCCCTTCTTTCTCTTCCGAGTTAGAGCCTGTAACTGTCGCCACAGCCAGACTGCATCCCACAGCAAGGGCAGCAGAAACTCACAGTGGAAGCTATTATTTCCTCTGTATTTTATGTGCACACTGATGTAATTCAACAGCTGAGAGCAAGAGCTACCAGCATCAACCATCAGGCAGTACATGCAAGTTAGCAACATCTTTCCCACTTCTGTCCAATTTCCCAAATTTTTCAGCCAAGAAAGGATGGAATCCAAACTAGCTTTATCACATTAAAGAGAAAATATGTTTAAAGCTATTTCAAAGGATTTGTTTCAGAAAAATCAAATTTCAAACCCCTCCTTCTTAGACACATCAGCATTGTAAATAGCTATTTAATGCTACCCATGTCAGAACTCAAGCATAAAACCCACAAAAATACAAAATATTACCCTCATGCCCATAGTTCTACATCATTCTGTTTCTCTGTTAAAAGCTAACAAGTGCTACCAGCTGTTTAAAAAAAAAAAAAAAAAAAAAAAAAAAAAAAAAAAAAGGCTTCCTTGGGCCAAGTCATTGTCAAACTCCCCTCAAGGAGCTAATGAAACTTCGCCTGATTAAAGATTGCAAAACCATGCTTTCCTCAGAATTAATGCAACATGCCAGGTCTTATTTTGTCATTCCAAGAGCCATGCCAGCAGGAGCACCAGTCCCATTGTCAACAGCTTATCACAAAACCTAATGTATATGGGAAATATTCACACTCCAGACAACACAGAGTGGCCAAAGTAACTTTTAATGGGTAATCAACCACTGGTACCTCAACAGTTTTTACATGATGTCGAGAGCACTGAATTTTGAGAAACAGAGCATGTAAGAACAGAACTCCAAGGACTTGGGAGTGGAGGGTGGAAAAAGAGCCAAATTAAAATTGATAAAAATAGAGGATAAAATTAGTACAAACAGCAGGGGCAGGAATTTGCCTATACTGAACAACTGGTTGGAACTGAGACTCAGATAGTGTGATCTGTATGTTATACAGGCAGGTGACTGGGGAGGGGGGTTAGGGGGTTTTTAACTGCAGAACTGCCATTTTCCCTGAAGTTTTCAATGACTGAAGAAAATTTACTTTTATTACTGTTTTTCAAAGCAGCCGTGATTGGACTCGTGGTCTTACAGCTCACACTTAAAAGCCTATTCTGTGAATTTCTACTTTGACAGTAAATTATTTTTGTTATGTGATAACACAGCTTTCATATTTGACCAGAGTTTGGGGTTTTTTTCTTCCCTGCACAACAACGTCATCAGTCTCCTCTCTCTTCCCACAAACACTCCGGTTTTAATTTAAGTGTCAAGAAGTATAAAAGTTTCTCATTTCTAAAATTCAGTCAGATCTCTCACAAGCCATAGACAATCCCCATACTTTCGGAACCTTAAATTGACCAACTATAAACACTTCAAAACAAAACACAGCACTGCCGGTGACCTACAAGCGTAATTAACTTCTAGGCATTGACTTTAATAGCCCTCATAGCGTCGAGGCCAAGACCTGTCACAACAAAAGAACTAAAACAAGAAAGTGCATTCTACTCTTCCTCTCACTACTTAAAAGACAAAAACTTATGAACAATACATTTCAGAAAACATTGATGTGAAATAAAGAGCAAACAGCCATCCTAATAATCAACAGCAAAGTAGTACAGCAATATAAAAAACCTTGACTAAGTTATTTTCTTTCTCATGTCATTAACCATTTTGACTCCTTCTGCAACACTTGAGAGTTATCCTGGGAAAAATTGTAACTTGATTTTTTTTTCTTTTAAAAAAGAGGAAAATAATTAGCTACACAGTTATTCACATGAATTCGCAAATGACTGCATTATAACAGATATCATTATCTCCAAAACCAAGCATACAGCCAATAAATTAGTATTTTAAAAAGCTGAAAGAGGTGATAGTTTTTTCAGTAATAAAAATCCCCAATCTCCTCCTCCGGCAAGAGAGCAAAAGTATACAATAGTGCAGTATCAACTATAACAGAATCAAGCAACAAGCATTAGTAAATTCCCACAGAAATCAGAGCGACATTTATGGGGGCAGAAGAGATTTTTGAAAGAAACTCACTAAAAACACCGGCTGTTTCACTGGCATGCCCCCCTTTCCAATACTGAGCATTAGTAGTATGTCACAAGCTGAGCATCTTACACGCCACCACACAAAAAGACACTCTAAAAGTTTAGAACTTGACCTAACAGTCTCCCCAAAACAACTGGAAATTCTCTACCCCTGACTGAAGGATCAGAGTCCAGAGAGGACAAATCTGAACCTCCCCACTAGTCCTGAGATTACCCCAAGCCTAAGATGTAACAAGCACAATTTGACTGAGAACAGTGACCTTGCTTAAGAACTCAACACTTCCAACCCAGCCTAGGTTCCAAACCTTTCAGAGAACAAGTTTATAAGCTGCCCACTTTGTGGACACACGAGGTCACACTGTCTCCCTTTATCCTTGAGATGACTGTTGAAAGAGAGGCAAAAATGCCCGGAGCACTGACACCACAGTAAGAAACGCTGTCTTCATGTTCTAGGAGCTCTCCTTCAAACATAGGGCTCATGAAATGAAGAACTGCCTGGCAGGGGGAACAGCAGGTTGCTGGGCCAGAACTTGGAGGGCCTGACTGCCAGAGCAGTGATTTATTTCTAGCTGATCAGTCCTCCTGGGGTGTTAATTTACATTCCATTTCAAAGCATGAACACTGGGCAGATTTGAGGGAGAAACATGAGAAACCATAATAATCTACAGTGAGAGAGATAATATTCCATTTTCTCTGTCCAGTAAAGTATTTCAAGTAGTAGCAAAAGCAGTGTTAAAAGCAGGAAAACTTAATAATTCAAAAAATACCAACTTCACAAAAAAAACCCACAAAACAAACAAACAAAAACACAGAAAAATAAAACAAAAAACAAACAAAAAAAAAACACAACAACACCAAAACAAAGGATAAAGCTTATTCAGCCGTGATTAATTATACCTTTAATCTTAAGAGTTTTCAGTTTTAGTTTCAGGAGTTCTGGGCATATAGCCCAAAAAAAAAAAAAAAAAAAAAAAAAAAAAAAAAAAAAAAAAAAAAAAAAAAAAAAAAAAAAAAAAAAAGGAAAAAAAAGGTAATTAAGTTATCATACTTTCCCAGTCCCTATTCCCAAAACTTACTTCTACTGGGAGAAATGTCATTTTGCTGGTCAGGTATTGTGCAACAGACCCAAATGTACTCTTTCCTTGCCCTGAGAACACAAGTCTCCACAGTTAAAATGGATTATGCCATTTGTGTTCAGCGGGAAGAATGCTGGAGCAGCCGGCTCCCTCCTGACACAAGGCAGCGTTTGTGAGAGCAATAAACAAGAGAGGTCACATCAAATACCTACGGGACGCAGACCACGGCAGCAAAACTCCCTCACCTGACCCTGTGGCCCGGGTCTAACCACTGCAGGGGAGGAAGGACCAAGGAAAAGAAACATCTCCTGTGGCCGCTTGCGCCGTGGAAATGAAACCTTCAACATCATCTTCTCTGTACCTGCCCTGCTGCAGGCGAAAGCAACGCCCAAGGTGGTTTGCTGCGGGCGCCCCTTCGCAGCCCCAAAGATGCCCAGGGGTGAGCCCTCACCGCCCCCGGCAGCGACCCGCACCCCCGGGGCAGCCGCCGGGTGGGGACGCGTCCCACGAGCACAGCGCTGCTTCACGACCGAGGTGTGAAACACCAGCAAAGCAGACACGCGAAGCACATGCCACGCACCTCGAAGCGCCTCGTTGCCGGCAGGGAGGGGAGATGTTAGTGCGGGGTCGCATGTAGTTTTGGGAGACTTCTCTATCATCGGGAGGGGCAGAGCAGCGCGGCACTCCCCCCCGAGCAAGGGCTGGGAAAAGCGCTCCCGGCTCCAGCCCTGGGGGCCGGGGGGCAGAGCCGTCCGCTCCCCTCCGGCCGTCGGGGCCGCCGCTCGCAGCCCAGGAGCGGAGAGGAGGAGGAAGAGGAAAGGAAAAGGAGAGAAAGCAGAAAGAGCCGCCGGCACCGCGCCCCCACTCTCCCCCCGCCCGAGGGCTGCGCACTCACCTGGTCCCTGCCGGCCCGTCCCGCGGGACGCGAGGAGGAGGAGGAAGAAGAGGAGGAGGAGGAGGCCATGTTGCAGCGCTCCCGGGCTCTGCTCCTCACCTCTCCCAGCCGTCCCGGGCTCGCCCCCACCGGCGGGCGGTCCTGCCCCGCTCCGCCGCCGCCCCCGCAGGTGGAGCCGCTCCCGCCGGGGCCGCTCCTCCCGCGGCGGGCCGGGCACGGCGGGGCGGGCGCGCTCGGCTCCGGGGGCTGCCACCGCCCCGTCCCGCCCCGCGGCTGCAGCCGGCAGCTCCGGAGGTGCCACAAGGCGGGGGCAGCGCCCCGAGGTCCGCCCCGCTGGAAAAGCGGGAGGGCGGCTGCTCCCGGAGCCCTGCAGAGGGCCGGAGAGCCCCCCCAGGCACCTGCCCCGCGGCTCACCTGGACACGGCGGGCTCCGGGCGGCCCCGGCTCCGCTCTGCCCGCGGAGGATGCGGGGCAGGGAGCGCATCTGAAGTTTGTTAAACAAAATCGGGAAGCTAACCCAATCCCCGCGCTGGGCGCTCCTGCATTCCGAACCGCGGTTAAAGCCTTCCCGCTGGTCTTCCATCATGAGTGCTACAGGTGTGGAGTGTTCACTATAGTGCAAATTCAAAATCGCTCACACGTGCGGAGCAGCGTGAGGATGGACATGGGGAGCTGCTCCCGTGGATAACCATTAGCTGAAACTCCCTGAGCCTGGGGGCCAGTCAGTCCCCGGTTTTCTCCCCCAGCCCCAGTTGGGGGCTTTGCAAACATCACATATGAGCTGGTGTGTTGGCCAAACCAGCAATTAGTTCTGCTTGTACTTTTTCTTGGTTTAAAAACCATTTTAATCAATCTCATTGAAGGGTGTTTTATCACAGCACTTGAAATTGTGAAGGTATTGTAAAACCAATTAAGATTGGTTTAGTTTTCACTTAAATGACTTTATCCCATCACCTTACTTTTCCTCCCCTCTCAAGTCTGTTTTGGTGCATCAGCCTATTTTCCTCTTTTAATTAGAACTTGATTTACCCATTAGCAGTGGTGAAACACACAGAAGAAATGCTATTAAGCACTATTTTACCTAGAAATATTGCTGATAACAGCTTGATCCAGTTACTTATCCTGCCACGGGCCTTAGTGCTGTACGTGCACTTTACAAAGCACCGACCCAGCTGCATAAACTGTCTATAGGTGTTTATACATCCTTAGATACTGTGTAACTAATTGCTTGTCACTCCCTCTCCAATGTGTAAACTTTTTTCTCTGTGTATCGAGCCAAATAAAAATATTTAACCAAAGGCCTTGGCTGTACCGAGAAGGTAATTCCCCAGAATGTTTTTATCCCTCTTATTTTGGATGTGACTCATTTCCTCAGCCCACTCAGGGAACCGGGAGCCAGAGAAAAAGGATCATGATGGCAAAAAGCAAGCGTGAAGCAAGGCTGGTCATGTTCACTGATGAGCAGTGGCAATTAGCAGCTCTGTGGCTGGGTCACACACTATATTTATACAACTCATGTACCACACCATGACTGCATACCACCTTCCATCACTTTTTGGGGAGGAAAATTATAAAGACTTAAATGGAATTTGCAGATTGTAAAAGAAAATAGCACCTTAAGGAAAAAATTTTAATTTTTTTACTTGAATCGAAAAGTCTGTTTTACATCTACTTTTACAATTGATAGAGGAGGAATTTTTAAACAAATTCAAGTGTGTAATGTGTACATGTAAATTCAGATTTCATTTCCACAGGCTTACATATCTCACTTGTCTCATCTACACTCCCACCTGAAAGAGTATAGCTTCTCTTTTGGCAGCTGGAATGATACCTGGAGGGAAGGAAAAGTTAACTTCCCTTACTTCAGGAAAGGTTTCAGGTCAGGCTTCACTGATGGAGATTTGGAATTTAAATGTGCTGCTGCAGTGCATTTGATCTAATCGAGCACAGTAGCAGGTGGTTGTTGTAAGACAAAAAAGGATAAACAGGTAAAACCTGGGGCAACTGGAAAAGAAGAGTGTAGCTGCTTAGAAATGAAACGGCTATACCAGGAAACAGGTTTTTGTTATAACTGTATCCATGTGAGGAAGGTTGCTGATGGAGTTCTATTGCCACACTGACCAGGCCTGACATTTGTACTCAGCCTCAGGGAATGGGGCTTGTGGTTTCCATGTTCCCTGGAGGGATGTGCTATCCAGCCCTCCACACCTACCTCAAAACCAGCCTCCTCCAGCCACCAGAGATTGCTC
>NW_020955691.1:48728-80378 GCF_003031625.1 Empidonax traillii
ACTGTATCCATGTGAGGAAGGTTGCTGATGGAGTTCTATTGCCACACTGACCAGGCCTGACATTTGTACTCAGCCTCAGGGAATGGGGCTTGTGGTTTCCATGTTCCCTGGAGGGATGTGCTATCCAGCCCTCCACACCTACCTCAAAACCAGCCTCCTCCAGCCACCAGAGATTGCTCACCTGCATCTGGGCTGAGGGAGCTCTGAACAGAACCCTGAATGCACCTCTCCTGCCCTCATGCATCCAAACACCAGTTCAACAGCAGTTTATTGGGTTCTGCCATTTTATTTCTCGGACTGTAGGCCAAATGAAATGCGAAAACTAAAATCAGGAACCAGCCACCTTTTCCTACAGATAGTTTTGCAGGGGTCAGGAGTGAAAGCTTTGCCCAGCTGAAGTTAATGGGAGTTTTGCCAACAACTTTGGTGGAGCCTGGCTTTCTGCCCAGATGCTCTAGAGAAACAAAAGGCACTTTTTTTCCCCTTTTTACTTTCTGCCTGGTTTGATACATGTGCCCCGTTCACCTTGTTCGTTTAATCACTATTATTAAAATCAAATCCAGGTTGAGTGTTTGTAGGTATTTCTCCAGAAATTGTATGAAACCTGCTGTGTGTCCCACAGTGAAGGAAGATCTGCAGTGACAGCGAAGTGTTCCCTACTGTGGGACAGGAGTTTGGCAAAGTCAGAGCCGGGGGGAGGTTTCAGTCTTTACATCCAGCAGTCACACATGTTTCAGTCCCTGGAAGCCACCCCCAACTAGCTCAGCAGAGACTCTGTGCATCCCTCCACTCCCTCCCACAAGATCCCTGCCGCTCCACACTCTCCACTCACTCCACTTTGGGTGCTGCTGCAAAGTTCATGGTAAAACTTCCCCTGACTCCAAATCCAGTCGAGCCTTCCTCCAGGAAGATACAAATCCATTAATAATCACCACAGTGACAGCTCCTTCTATCTACAATCTCATTTCTTGAAATGAAGGGGTGGTTTATAATATTTTCATTATTGCAATCATATCAGTATTTGGGTTTTTTAGGTAAAGTGGTTTAGTGCATATTGGAAAAAAATACTTAAAGATAATTTGAACTTAAGTTCAATGTTTATATTTGTGCTTTCAGGAGACACTGACAATTTAATTATTTTTTCTTGGCAACTTCCATTCTTTTGCTGTATTTTCAAACAGTTTTCAGGAGCTTTTTGCCTTCTGGCATCTTGTCAAAATACTAATACAGAACAAGAGCAGCAGAGGAGTTCTCTGTGTTTCATGATGGTGGGAACTGTCCTGCATAACAAGAGAGATTTAGTGAGTTAAATGCGTCACCTGAGATATGCATTAAAGAATATTATCCCTCTAATATTATCTTGCATTCCTAAATGCTATTACATTTCTCCTACTGTACTTTTGCATTTGTCATACTAACAAAATAATCTTTGGTTTTAATAAATGTTAAAAGAAGACAATCAGTGTTTGTATTTATCTGCTTTTTGAACACAGTGAACACAACCTATTTTAGATACCCTCATTAGTATTCACCAACCAGTTGACCTTTTTTTAGTCGTGTCATTATGTAAAAGACAGAATACACTTTCTCTCTTCCTTACAGTGATGTTATTGCTGAGGAGAATATAATTAAAATACAAAAGACAAGACGATATTGACTCTTGCAGCTGCCCTCTGCTCAGCAGAGAAGGAGTTGTTCAGAGTATTACACTGGGTTCTTAGCCACGAATACAACTGTAATACTATAATCCCAGCTCAGCATTGTCGGTCTGATCCTGTGTGCCTTGCACAAGCAGCGCTGCAGTTCAAGCAAGGGGAAGTTCTGGATGCCAAAGAGGTTTCAAGATATGTACCCCTTGGTCATTTATATCAATAAAATTAACATTGTGTTGTCATGGTAGACCAGATTCCTTTGCTGTTCACCTTGTTCACCAGTTTTTCCCCGTTTTTGCCCTTGGATGGTCCATGTTTTGCTGTAAAGAGGACCAGCAGTCCTAGGGATTCCCACCTCCATCCACCTCCATCCATCTGTGTCAGCAGGCTCACTGCTACTGTTCCTTCAAGCAGAAGAGCAAATCCCTTCCAACACAAAAGTCACTACAAATGTAGTTGTATTGCTTGTCTCAAGCAGTATCATCAGCTCCTGCCATGTCCAAAGCAATGATCAACTGAGATAAGTGCTATCCAGTCGGAAAGGAGACGTGGTTTGTATCCTAAGGATACACAGACAGCAGTGAGAGGGAGGAAAACGCTGAGTAAGCAGAACTGTCAGACTGATATTTGACAAATTAATGCCATGACAGGTTTGTACTGACATGCACTCTGCCTCATAAGCAAGGTAGTGTGGAGTCTCCTCACGTGTGAAACAGAAGTGAGATTATTGGGCTCTTGCGTAAAAGCTGTTCTCCTTCAGCCAGCTTTCCTTCTGGTGCCCCCTGGTCTTCCCCACTCAGAGCTCATGAGACAATGGGATGCATGGAAAAAGGCACATTCTCAAAGAATTTGAAAATTCAGTGAGCGCTCTGAGAATGAACAGTTAGTGTCCAGCAGAAATGGTGGTCTGAGCACAACTAAGAAACATCTGTGTATATTTAAACTAAAGCTGATTAAAAATAGAAAAAAGATGTCACTTTCAAGGAAATTGAGATCAGTGTATTCAGTACTTTTCAGCACAGTATGTTTTACATATAAATAGAATCTGTATATATCTTAATATAACATATCAATTTATAGTACTGAATATTCATGATGCTACAACACCACCATGATCCTGCTAAAATAATTAAGATTACCATATGTCTGGGATTTCCCAGACATGTTTTCTTTTTCTCTGAAGGAAAAGGTGGACGATGGCCACCTTCCTAAGGTCCCTGGACAAGGACTAGTCCAGCAGCTCCAGTGGCTCCAGTCCTGTGCTGGCTATAGAAAGCAGTTCCCCCAGAGCTGCAGAGCACCCTGATGGCACTGCTGGTGCAGAGCCAAGCCCTAGGGACATGTCCTGTCCCACACTCTGCCTGAGCTGTGCAGCTGATTCACGTGCACTGCTGATCCCAGGCTGTCCTGGCTGCCTTGGACTTGTTACACACAGAAGGACAAGATTCTCTGTGACTCTATAGGGCAGAGCATGTCGGGCCCTTTCCCTACAAATTGCAAGATGTGAGGCCGTGTTTCCATATGGAATTTGTCAGAGATACAAAAGCCTGTTCTGGGCAGGTATAATCCCCAGCAAGTGGTGGGAATAGGCGATTCGAGGTAAACAGAAACACACAAGCATGGGCACCATATGCTGCAAAAATTCCCAGGAGGGAGGGGAAAGTGGGGGGGGTTTACCCTGAAACATGCTCAGGAGGAAGAGCTGGACAAGCTGCCTCTCGCCTTTGCCGTGGGGTAGGGGGGAGGTGTAGGAAGTGTACTATAAACAGAATATAAACTATATTCCTGCCTGCTGGAGTCACTCTCCCAAATGCTTTCAGGGAGAAGATGTACATTTTTTTTTGCAGCTGCAGCAGCAACCTGCCCTGACCACATTTAAGACAAGCAACAAAGCCATCTTTCAGGAAGGTTATAAGCCAGTACAATGAAGTAATTAAAAATATTGGAAGTGTGGAATGGTGCCTGTGCCTCACTCCTGCAGGGACTGCAGGTTTCCACAGGAGAGTGTTGGCCCAGGACTGTCAGTGCTGATGGGAAACGAGTGCCAGAGTGGGTCAGCAGCATCACAGAATCCACAGTGGAACTGTCCTGTAGGAAAAACCCCTATAGAACTAGAAGCACATTAACTTTGCTAATCTATTTTGCATTTAAGTTTCTCAGTAACACAATTTTTTAATGTTTGGAATAGTGTTTTCCCAGGCTTTCCTTTAATACATATACAGTGCAGTACTATTTCCCTGGGTACCAATGGAGGGAGGTCACAGCTGGCAGAGCACTCCCTGAGCAGAACCTCCAGGTGCCTCTCCAGTTATGTCCCCAACCCTTCTTTCAGAAGCTGTGACAGCACAGGGACCAATTGTCCTTAATCGGGGAGCAGGGATACAGAACTTTAATTTCCCTACAGACATATGTCCTGGCTTTTGGGGAATTAAGTTATCCAGTGACCTTTTATTAATGTCTATGCTTTAAAAGCAGCTTCAAAGGCCACAGCAGCACTTCACAGATCAGCACCCGTGCAGCCAGAAATAATGAATTTATACTCTGGCTGGCCGTGGCATCCAAATCTAACAGACTTGATTAAAAGGAGCAGCTGCAGCTGAAGCTTAGCCTGGTCAAAACACGATTATGCTCCCCAGACCATGCCAACATGTTATTCCAGCAGCAATCAGGGTCCAGCAGGGAGCTACAAAGTTGATCAAGGGACTGGAGAATCTCTCCTGAGAAAAAAGGTTGAAGGAGCTGGGCCTGTTCAGCCTCAAGAATAGATAAGTGAGAGGGGACCTCATCAATTTTATCAGTGTATGAAGATGGGCTGCTTGGAGGATGGAGCCAGGAGGATGGAGCTGGGAGGATGGACCAGACTCTGCTGGATGGTGCCCAGCAGTAGAACACGAGGCAAGGGGCAAAAACTGATGCTCCACCCGAACAAGAGGAAGAACTTCCTTACTGTGCAGTGACCGAGCACTGGAGAAGATTGCCCAGAGAGACTGTGGAGTCTCCATCCCTGGAGATACTCCAGAATTGGCTGGAAACAATCCTGTGCCATGTGCTCTGGGATGACCCTGCCGGAGTAGAGAGGTGGGACCAGATGACCCACCGCGGTCCCTCCCAGCCTGTCCCATACTTGTGATTGTGTGACTGTGACCAGTCCGACCCTTCGCGCCGTGCCAGCCCCCCGTGTCCTCCCCCGCGGGGCAGACGGGCTACACCGAACCGCCCGCGCCGCCAGTCATGAGTCGCGAACCAAGAGGACACCCGACGCATCCTCAGTTTGCTGCTCCCGGCCGCGCCCTATTTTTTGCCTTCCCCCCCCCGGCAGCGGCCGAAAGCCGCCCTTGCGGCCTCGCTTTGGCGCGGGGCGCGCCGATTGGCCGGTTCGAACGGCGGTGTCGCGGCGCCATTGGCCGAGCGCGCCGGGCGGACGGTTCGAACGCGGCGCGGCCCCGCCCCCCGCCCGCTCGCGCCCGGCCCTGAGCGGCGGCTCGTGCAGCGCGCGGCGGCTCCGCAGGTGAGGGGAGAGGAGGGACGGGACGGGACCGGCCGGGGGTAACCCCGGGCTCAACCCCGGGCTCCCACCGCCGACACCCCTCCTTCCCGGCCCGGGGCAGCAGGGCGGGCAGCGGCGGAGCGCCCCGGAGCCGACGGGCCCGGTGAGAGCGGGACGGGCGTTGGGCCGGGCCGGAGCGCGGCGAGCGGGCGCTGCCCGGCCCATCCGGAGCTCGGCGGCCTCCCGCAGCCGTGGGTAACTCGGCCGGTACCTCGCAACCCCCCCCACCCCGACCCCGGTGCCGAACCCGGCGGAGCGGGGGGTGCGAAGGGCCGGCCCCGGCTGCGCTCTGCAGTTACCAAAGGACACCCGGGGCCGCTGTTCCCTGGCGTGGCTGACACAGAACCCCGCGGTTTGTGCATAGTGGGGTTCCTGCGAGTGAGTAACCACGAGAAACTGGTGGGCAGGGTGTGTTTTTTTTCAGTTCCGTGTGGGAGCTTTCTTCTTCACACACAGACGCAAAAATATTCTTCACCTTTGAGTCGGTGTCCGCTCGCACTTCAGGATGTAGGTTTTCTAGTTTGAACTTAAAACCCTGTGGGTTTGTTGAAGAGAGCAGTGTTTCCCAATGCACCTTAATTAGTAAGAACTAACGAGCTTCTAAAGGCCTGGCGCAGTTCCAGCGACTTGGCTGTGGTCGGGACAGCAACTGTTCACCCTCACTTGCTGTTTCCTTTTCCTGTCAATTTCAGGGATAACCACAGCAATGGATGATTACACAAAAATAGAGAAGATTGGGGAAGGTAAGTACGGGGAAGAGTGAAACTTGTAATGCTTCACAATTTGAGCTATGGGTTGTCACAGAAGCTCTGTGCGCTCTGACTATTAACCGCTGAGATTCAGCTATGGGGCTAAATAAGGCTGTGGCTTTCTATGGTAACTATTTCTATATGTCAAAGCTTTCAGCCAGCCCTTCTTTTGAAAATGACACGGTCTCCAGAAACACCTGACCTGTGCTGGAACGTGTCTGCCTTCACGCTGATGGTGTAATTCTTCTGGGCGGGAGGAAATATGTTCTGAGTCCTGAAACCAGCTTTGCAATTCAGGAAGCTCCCCTATTCCTGCATGTATGAACTTACCAGTTGCTCCTGAAGTTGTGCTACATGGCATGCTTTTGCTTGGAGCTGCTGGTAGGGAGTAGGTGTTTGTGGGTTATCCTGCTTTGATTATATCCAGGCACTGTGGTTGTCAAGGGAAAGCACAGACTGTAAACCTTCTGTGGAGAAGCGAATTTTAATAGTTAATTTACTGTGAGGCACTAAGAAAATGGTTTTAATGTGGATGTTACAGCCCCCTTTTACTGGAAATCCAGCCTATGTTAACTGTAGAAGTCAGTGTGTCTTATAATGCTTTAATCTTATGTAGACTTGAGAATTCAAAGTATATTGCTCTCAGAATGTGTTCTGAGGCAATAGCAAAATGTGTTTGGATCTTACAACAAAGCTTTGTAACTGAAGCCTTGTGCATGAATCTTTGAAAGAAACTAGTCTAAGCTTCATGTAAGGGATTAATGCTTCAAGAAGGGTTAAAAGAAAAGGTTTACACTGTCTTGGTTTGAGGGTTCTACTTCTGTGAACACTGGTGATTAAAATGGATTGATTTGAGATTTAATACTTGTTCCAGTTTTAGCTTCTGCTGAGACCCACAGCACTACACTGTCCCCTACACGGAGGATTGAGCCAGAGGTATTTCTGTAGATCAGACCCACAGGTGGTTTGATCTCAGATTGCAGAAAGAGCACCTTTATTTGCAGCTAAACCTTCAATGTTTTAGCATGATTTATCACTGGGAAAATCATAACCCCTTGGGGATGAGGCAGTATTGTGATCTTGCCTGGAAGTTAATCAATACAAAACTCAAATAGTATTTGATTTTGCAACTACATCTTCCAAATATTCACCTTTCACACTTAGGCTACCAAGTACCCTGACAGTTTATGGGTGGCAGTCTTTAAACAAGGAGAACTATTGCTTGGTAAACTGACAGAGTTAAATAGTAGGTCATAATCAAATCAGGGCTAAGAGTTGGACTTGATCCTTGTGGGTCCCTTCCAACTCGGTATATTCCGTGATTTGCAAGGACTTTGCCTATGTTAGCAGTTTATATTTGCAATGACTTATCTGTACCTGAAGCTGGTACTTTCTATATGTGTTTCACTGTCTTTTTGTTCAGGTACCTATGGTGTTGTGTATAAAGGTCGTCACAAAACCACAGGCCAGGTGGTTGCAATGAAGAAAATACGTCTAGAAAGTGAGGAGGAAGGTGTTCCAAGTACTGCTATCCGAGAAATTTCTTTATTAAAAGAGCTGAATCATCCCAATATAGTCTGGTATGCATATACTGGTATTTAGCTAAACTTTGAAGGGCACTAGGTCCCTTCAGATAATAAATTTTTTTCCCACTGTTCTAGTGAGGTGAGAACCACTTTGCTTAATATGGTGTCTGTTTTTCAGCAAATAGTTAAATACCCAAATTCTATTATTACACCAGTTTTCTAATTAAGCCTTGCTTGTGCTGCCTCTCACCGTTCAAGAAATCTAACAAATTTTTGCTGATTTAGAAATTCATGTAAATTATCTTCAGAGAAATTATTGTGAGAATGGAGGCAGCATCCTTCATGAAAGCTGGCTGAAGCTGTTACTTTAGGCAGTCTCAAAATTTGATTTGCTACCTTGGAATAGAGTATTTGACTTGAGAGTTCTTAAGTGAGCCCCTGTCATCAATCACCTCCCTGCTGTTCTGGAACAGGAATTTGTGTTGTGTGTGGTGCTGTCATAGCTGGCACATCTGAGCTACAAGTGAAACTTCCATCAGTGACTACTTGACATGTGGAAATTGATTGCAGCTATTGTCTTCCACACAAAATATTTGCTTGCTCTTTGATGGAGCAAAATACTTGATCTTTAACGTGCATTAAAACTGGGCAAGTTCCAGCCGGGTGGTGTCTCAATGTGTGTATGCTTGGGTTTAGGAAACCTTAAACTCTAAGGATGAAGGAGATACTTCAAAATGTGTGCAAAATCCTGCTGTGTCTGCTGGGTTCCTACTGTAATGTTCCCTTTAACCCTCCTAGTAATCAGGCTCTGCTGTAATAAGCCAACTTCAAAGAGAAGTCAGGCACCAACACCCACTGATGTTTGTTTGTTTGTTTGTTTGTAAAGGCAACAGTATTTTTTCCTCAGGCTTCCTGTGTCTGATATGAGGGAACATAAGTTTAAGAGGAAGCATATAGGTTTTTATCTCAGTGACACTCTTTCAGATACACTTGATTTTCCAGATGACAGTATAACTCACTGTTGTAAGTCTGTTTGAAGACTTTTAAGACTTCCATAAAAAGAACCTGGAAATGTCTGTTTGTATCCCTTTTGAGAGGGGAAATGTAACTGAGTCCATGCATTTTGCAGTGGAGTTAATTGTATACTCAATTTTTAGTCTTCAGGATGTTCTTATGCAGGATTCAAGACTGTACCTTGTCTTTGAATTCCTTTCCATGGATCTGAAGAAGTATTTGGATAGTATTCCATCTGGCCAATATTTGGAGCGTTCACGTGTTAAGGTAATGAGGACAATTTCTTAATATAGGAGGGAAATTAATCTAAGGATGACCTAGTAAGCTATAAGCAGCTCTTATTTTCAGTAAAATTAACTCCTTGAGGAGAAATGAAAGGTTAAATAAGCAGATGTGGATAATAAGATGAAATGTGAGTTTTGCTCTCAAATGCTACTTCAAATTCTTTTAATTACTGAAATTAAACTGCCTTAAACTAATCTTAAAAATTAGATTGTGTGGCCTTGATATTAACTCTATCTGCAATGCTTTGGATCTCCATTTCCTAATACTGTGGGGTGAGCTAATGTGCGGGAACACCTTTGTTGCAGACACTGATGTGTGCTGAAGGGGACTCCTTTGTTTTTTTTCTCCCACTTCATCCTTTCTAGAGTTACCTGTACCAAATCTTGCAAGGTATTGTCTTTTGCCACTCAAGGAGAGTTCTGCACAGAGACTTGAAACCTCAGAATCTCTTAATAGATGACAAAGGAGTGATTAAACTGGCAGACTTTGGATTGGCTCGAGCCTTTGGAATTCCAGTGCGGGTCTACACTCATGAAGTGAGTTGGAACATCCTTTTGGTAGTGTGCACAATGCTTACTAGATTCCTCCTAAAAAAAAATAAAAAAGACAGGTTTTGAAGTTGTAAATTATCAAAGCAATCAAAAAGTTATATTTTGGTTTTCCAAAACAGTTTTCCACCTCTTTAACTGTGGTTTTGCTCTGAAGTTCCAAAGCATCTTATGAATCCCACTGTTACCTTGACAGTGAATCAAATGGGCTGGAACTTGTTGCTCACTGTCTCATAAGGGCATTTTTGCTTCACAAAGCACTCGAGTTTGAGGGTTTTACTTTATGGGTGCTAAAGGCTTCCTGCCCTTTGGGAAGGAGTGTAGGCAACTGCTCGGATTGCAGCAGAAACTACTGCAGTGGAACTTGTTTGTCTACAAATTCAGTTGTAAACTAGTATTTTCACTAAAACTTCTAGCACCAGCTATTATTTTAACTGAAGAAGCTGAGAATGCTGCTTAATAACAGATGAATTGTTGTGTTTGCTGTCAGTTAGAGGACCTGATTTTACAAACTTGAACAACTTTCCTTGTTCAACAGGTAGTGACGCTGTGGTACCGGTCTCCAGAGGTGTTGCTGGGGTCTGCTCGTTACTCTACTCCCGTAGATATATGGAGCATAGGTACCATATTTGCTGAGCTGGCAACTAAAAAGCCACTTTTCCATGGGGATTCAGAGATTGACCAGATCTTCAGAATCTTCAGGTATGTTGGGCTGAACCTTCCCTGCTACCTGTGTGGCACCACACAACAGTTGTGGGCTCGATACAAGCGTAGTCGTGCTACGGATTTCAGACTAAACTGCTTAATGGTCTGCTTATGCCTGCACAGAGCTTTAGGGACCCCCAACAATGAGGTATGGCCTGATGTGGAATCCCTGCAGGACTATAAGAACACATTCCCAAAATGGAAACCTGTCAGTCTTGAAACACATGTCAAAAACTTGGATAAAGATGGACTTGATCTGCTGGCTGTAAGTATTCTTTCTTAAACTGCTGAACCAAAAGGGCTGTTTCACGTACTCCAGAATAGACAAAGCTACGCTAATTAGCTGTGGCCAGAAGGGAGGTATGGACATCTTCAAACTATCAGCAGTGCGGTGAGCCTTCATTCTCGTAGAACTGACACCCCTTGTCACATTCACTTATGTCATAAATAATACCAGACTACTTTTCACATTAACCAAGGTATGCCTCAGCTTTTTTATACTAATAGGCCAAGTACAACTCGAAAGTGAGGATGAGCTTTTATAACCAGGTCTAGGTGAAGGCTCCTGCCCCTAAGCTGTCATCTTGCTGCTGCCAGCACTAACTGTGATTGGCTGTATGTCTGCTGAGACAGCTGGAAATGTTTATTTTATGGTAACATGTAGATTAATCTTGGTGGGCTCATCTTGGTTAAACTTTCGTGATGGTCTTAAGTGAATAAACAATGATGGAAACAGCTGAATGTATTGATTAGCTGTGAGACCAGAGACAGAGTTTGCCTGTCTGTAGTGTCTGTCTCAATTGCCTTTAAATTTTGAGTTAAAGATTTTTGGCTGTGGTGTATTAACTTTTAACTGATAAATTTTGTATCAAGTGTGGGTTTCCTTTAGTTTTGTGGCCATGCAGTTAAGCTACCACACCAGGGTTTTAATTAATCAGCTCTCCATCAGGCTTTTCCATGTAGTGCTCTCCCAGCCCACCTGCTGCCACTGTGGACTAATTTAGGTCACAACTTAGGTGTGCTCTTGGAGGTACTGAAGTGTAATAATGTATCCTGGTTGTCCTTTGGCTGTTCTAAAGCTGCATTTATATGGTGCAGACTTACCCGTGGGGTTGTGGGATGGTCGCTCTGTGTGTGGGATAAGCTGACACTTCAGAACCACCTCGGTACAAGGGCAGCCTTGAACAGCCATTGCCTGTGTATGTGGCTCATGGTTTTAAGCAGTCACAAATTAGTTTTTAACCATATTGCTATGGCTGTGGCAAAATACTCTGAGTGAAGCATTATTACCCAAGAAGCTCGAATGACCCCAAATTTGTTGTTTGGGTTTTTTTTATTTGGTTTTTTTTGGGGGGTAGGGTGTGAACAGAGCCACAATTTACACTGATAACATGAACATTTGTTAAAGATGTAGCTGTCTTGGGTAGCTCTGAATGTTGCAGCAGAATTGTGTTGCACAGATAAGTGACTTTTAGGCTGACATGTTTCCCCTGTGACCACTGACAGCATCATTATTAAATCAATTTGAACTAAAATTGTTACTGATTGGATTTACAAACTAAAATCAGTTGTTTGATTGGCAAGAGAATCTTGTTGATACACTTAAACTGACCTGCTAAGCACTCATCTGAGCTTAGGTGTGGCTTCACTATGTAAAACCAGTGTTTTGGGCTGCTGTGAGTAAGGGCAAAAACCCCTCGATGCCAGTCTCAAAGCACATAAAATTCTCTAACATCTTGTACAGTTTTGCCTTAATTTGATAAACGTTGATATTTTTGTTTGCTAATAATGACAGTGGTATTCCTAATGGGAATCCCTTTGTTTCCTATGGCACTTTTAAGCCTGAAGCAGTAACAGAACATATGTAAATAATTAGTATGGGAACTAGCTGTCTTTGAAAGTGTCTTAACACAAAAATGTGTAATTCAAGTTGCTCGAGTGAGGTTCTAAATTTATGACCTTCATAAGCTAAATGATTTCTGTGGCCAGCATTTGAAAGCACTTAATGGCTGTCATCAAAAGCTTTGAACAGACAATAGATTCTAGGAAAAACTATGTCCCAGACTGCTTAGGGAAGAAATGGTCATTTAATCCAGCAGCTGAAGTGCTGCAGTATCAGTGTCACACCATCCCTTTTAGAAAGAAATTTGCCTTTTGAGTCAATTTTAAGGGAACCTTTGATACCAGTATTTACTGTAGGACACTGCTCTGGGGTACAGCTAATGGGAACCTGTCACAAGGTAAAACTGGACCTGCAAGGTTAAATCTAGAGGCAGTGTAGTATTTGGCAGAGGTTCAGAGAATATAAATGCAAATTCAGAGGCTTAAATCAACTCTGAAGGCTCCCTGTAGGATGAAGTGTAAAGGTAGTTGGATGTCAAGACTGAATACTGGGCAGAGTAATACTGGTCGAGTTTTGTTCTGGAAGACAGATTTGTTGTGGGGGTGAGGGAGAGGCAGCTGGTAGAATCCTGATTACTTGAATTTTGAAATGGCTGTTCCTTAGTAAGGAGACAAACACTTTGCAGAGACTTTGCTAGTTTTGGGTCTAGTAGAAAAGTGCTGGATGCTTCATTCCTTTTTTGATCCCTTGAATGATAGAAACTGTAGATTTTTTTTTTTTTTAACTGCTAGCAAAACAAACTTTTGTCTGTCCTAGAAAGTTAGAAAGTTCTGGGGCTATGAAACCCCTTCTTTCTGCTCTCATCCCCTTTACTGAGGTATTCAGTTAAAGTAACTTATTGCAAAGAAATTCAAGTTTTAACTCTTCTTTTCCGTTCTACCTGTTTGTAATCTACTTTCCTGTTCAGATTTTGAAACTGAGTGATCACTCTCTTATATTTTAACTGTCAAGTTCTCCACCAAGCTGAGTAAAAGCAATTTGACATCACTTTTTCAATGTCAGTAATAAAACAAATGTAAGATGTTTGGGGCTTTAGCAGCCTAAAGCTTATTAACTTCCCTTAGTAAGAAGCTGAGACAAATAATTATTGCCACTTGATGCTGGTTCTGGATTTAGTTCGGTGCATGTGGAGCCCAGATCCAGGCAAGGGCTCGGTCACTGAACAGGAGGGTTTGTGTGATCCTTCACTTGGAGATGTTATGCAGTGCCACTGCCCCACCGCTGACTTGTAGGTGCAAATAACCTCTCCAACTGTGAGAAATCATGGAACAAAGAGGGAAAATGTCTTTATGGTTACTTGATGATTATTATCATGATTAAATATCTACCTGTTAGACATAATTTTAGTTCACATTTCGTGAAGGAGTGTTTCTCTTTTTTCTTCCAGAAAATGTTAATTTATGATCCTGCAAAAAGAATTTCTGGCAAAATGGCCTTGAACCATCCATATTTTGATGACTTGGACAAATCCACTCTTCCTGCTAGTCTGATTAAGAAATAACAGGCCTTTGGACTAAATCATCCACAATGGAATAATTGTGATTACTTTCACTCCTAAGTCTGTAATCTTTATGTCTGTCTTTCTGCTCTGAAACTGTGGCTGTATTCAGTTTGTTTTGTTATAAGTGTTATCTAAATGTAAATATTAACCTTTTAGTGCTGAGTTCAAATACAATGAAAATATTGCTGCAATTAATGCAGTCATCTTTCTATAAATAAAGCTTTAAACCCAGAGAAGGACTGAACTTATTTCCAGACTATGGTTGCTCTGCAAGGACTCCTGTTTTCTTTGGAATGTGGTCTTTATGTTCCACTTGGCTAAGAAAAGCTGCTAAGGCTACACTGTTGTTCTTGATAGGATAGGAAATTCTTGTCAAGTTTGAGTTGTTTCTGTGTGATGTCAGTTCCAGTTTGACCCGAGTATGGCAACTGATGTGCCAAGGGATGTGTTGAAAAATTGCAGCTTACTGAAGTCAAGTAAATGGCCAAACTAATTCTAGGGTTTGAGTTTCTGGAGGCAGCTGCAAGTCTGTATTTGAGAAAAATTCCTTGCTTTTTTTGGAAGGCCCAAGAATGTACCAAGATGTTGGCAACTCCTGGACAAGTTAAGGTATGTTATCTTCAATTTTACATGGACTATCTCTATACAAATGTGTAACTGCCCAGCAGGGCCCCTTCCACCTGCTGCTAGTAATGCAGTTCTACTTTATTGAGAATCAGAGAATCCCCTGGATTATGCTTGAATTTGGAAACCAGTCTGTCTTCATAGAGGAATAGTCAAGTAAATGTTGACTTAACGTGACTGCAAGGAATTGTAATCAAAGACTCAGATACTACATGGCTATAGACTTTGCCATAATTACAGCAGGAGCTTTTTAAAGCTCCCCAGCATTTAACTGAACAGGTGAGAGTATTGTAAAAAGTTCAGATATGTATGTACTAATAGTTGATTGTATGTTACTCAAAGTTACTTAATTGAAGGCAAGGGGGAAGAAGATTGTGATGGCTGGCTTTTTTTTTTTTTTTTTCTGTTAACACCAGGGAGAGGATGCAGTTTTAAGATCAAGTAGTAGGGACCTAATTGGTCTGCTTTTGAATTCAGTAACTTGATATGGGCTTTACAGGCCAAGGGATTGTATTACTGGTGCTAATTGGTTACCTTGGTGTGTGGAAAAGAGGGGAACCTGCCAGTAACTGCTCTAAAAATCTGAAGCTAACGGACAGACAAACTAAATTTTTTGTTGCTTGCAGTACTTCTTTTATTCTGTAAGTAGCTGGTGTCTGTCTCAATTTCATGTCATATGGTGACCACTTTAGCCTAACTAACAAACCAAAGTACTAAAGTTTTTAAAGAAAGCTGCTTTTCAAACAATAATGTGAAGAGTCTGCAATCCTTGCCTACCCAGGCGCTGTTACAGCCGGTGGTGTTACATCCTTGTAGCTCTGAATGAACTATTATTGTACTCCAAGCACATAGGAGGGGGAAAGGAACATAAGTGTCCCTCTGTGCCTGAGGTCAGAGCAGGTGGCAAATCCCATACACGGAGACATGAGCCACTGTAACAGCTCCACTCTAAAACATTATCAAAGTTGTCAATGAGGCAAATCATTCCCTTTAGGGAAAAATACATCACTGACTCTTTGTAACTGCCCTGCTGCTGGACCTGGCATGTGGAAGGTTTGTGACGTTCGTTGTGATGGCCATTTAAAACTCCATTTTATGCTGGTAAAAACTGGTGGTGCCTTGCACCTGGGGGGGTTTAACCCACTGTGGGTGATAATGAGCAAACCTGTTTATTGCTACCTATGGCATTAGCTTTCCTCTGACTGTTGTGAGAACTGGGGGTGTTATTACTTTATGTAAAAGCATTCTGCTCGTGTTTAAAATAGAGTTCCATAATGTAATGTTACATCGGTATTTTCTCAGGTGCTGTGGCTGCTCAGTATCACATTTTCTACCAGAGCACAGAAAAACCTCAGCTGACAATGTTAAACTTATCTTGGTGTTTTGCTTAACTTGGGTGTCCTCTATCCCATTAGGAAGTAAGGCAGGTGAAAAAGTTTAGTGTGAATAAGAACAGGATTTTGCACAGAATCAAATTAGGGGTTTGGTGATGGGGTTTTTTAAGCTGCAAAGCAAGCTTTGTTTTTTTCCAAGCAGCCACCCACCTACTAGGTACTTGTAGACTGCTTTTATTTTCCTCAGACATAATTAATTTCAGTGAGAATTTGGTATTGCCATCTGCTGTTTTTAAAATAAGCGGTTCTTAAAAAAACAGATTATACAGGGAACAAAAAAGAACAAGTTGACTTTCTAAATCCCTGAATGGGATAAATACTGCAAAAGCTGGTGTAAAAAAAAAAAAAAAACTGTACCTCTTCATGTTCTGGGGAGGTGTTGGGGTCAGAGGTGGTCCTTCCTTGGCCGCTACCTTTGCTGCAAGCATTCAGTGGATCCATCCTCTCTTTCCTCTGGGCAGGCAGAGCAGGGGTGGCTTGGCAGACATAACCTGTTTCAAAGTTTCATTTACAATCTGTTCTTTCCCAGGGACTGTCTTCTCGTGTGTGTTTTCCTATTGTTGTTTACGGGCCTTTATGGCACCTGGAGATGGAACAGGGTCAGCAGACACGCCTTTTCCTAGAAATTGCTGCTGCTAACCATGCACAACTCATCTCTTCGTGCACATCTTACACAGATTTCACAACCCCTAGCAATTTGATCATAACTGTGGTATCTTTTGCTTATTTTTTTTTTGTCTTAAATATTTTCTCCTGTCATACATCAGCTGCTTCTAGAGGCATGTTTGCCTTTGAAAGTGTAAGTCTGTTTAATGTCCTTGGAGGCTCTCATTCTAACTGCTATTAATTACCTAAGGAACCTTCAGTTGCTCAGGAACACACATTACAAAGTGCTCCTTTGCTGCTTTGTCTGTTGAAGCAGGGGTGAGCGTAAGATTTATGTTGGTCCAGTGGGCATGGGAAATGTACCTACTGGAGTCAGAGATACCTATTCAGTCACACTGCCATTGCATTTGCTATACTTAAAATTACTTTTAAGCAGCAGCAAATAAAGCTTCTGCAGCAAATGATTGAGAACTTACCAGTGTTCCCATGTCAGTATCTGGGGTTGCTTCTGAACAGCCAGTTTTGAACAGCAGTGTTTCCTGCTGGGTGCCTGTGGACCTGCAAGAAAGCACAGTGGCTCAATTTGATTTTATTTTGCATCAGCTTTGTAAAGACTGAGCAGGAATAAGGAAACACTGATACAGAGTCCCTACTTCATTAAGTCTCGCTCTCAACCAAGCTCCTTGCCTCATTTTCTGACAAGCTGCATCAATTTATGGAGTAATCTAAAAATTTCCCACTGCTTGGACCACCAGCTGCTCTGGTTTACATCGGCTGCATCAGTGGCTGATTCCAGGTAATGGCTTTTGATTTTGTTCCCACTGTATTCCTGTATAAAGCACTGTCTCCTCACATGTAAATGTCAGCAGGGTGTTCCCCTCTGTTGTTGGGCATATTTTACTTCAGCCTGGCTATTTCAATATATTCTCCTCGTGTTTGAATCAATACAGTCTCTATTGATGCTGCTGCTAACAAATTAATTGACTGATCACAAATTTATATCTCCTTAGAGGTGGCTGGCTGTCTTTGTTGCCTTTAATGGAAGAACCGAAGGTGTAGCTGGTCTCTCCAGTTGCTAAAGTGACAGGAATTATGCCCTTGGGGATAATTAGTGCCTTTGCAAGAATAGTTATATTCAGTTCTTTTAATTTAGTGAAAACCTTTCTGCTGACCTCTGTAGGTATAGGCTAGATTGTTGGAGGGGGTTGTTCTAGAAAATATTTTCCAAGACTATTTTAAGTGGCCTCCTACTGAATTTAATTTTTTAAAAGTCCTGCCTAGAACTCACAAAATATCCAGAGAGTGTGAGGCAATGTGTTTGACTGAGATTCCAAACCTGTGATCTGGGTTATTTCCAGCTGGATCCTTAGTCCTGGAGGAACATGTATTTCCCATGACAGCTTAGCCTTGCTTAGCAAGTGATGCCCATTGGCCCCTCTAACCCAAATGAGGCTAAAAGAGCTTCTCTCTTTTTGATTTGCTCTGCACCTACTGCTTTTCTTTGCATAAGGCCCATTAACTATCACTTTTCCTGCCAATCACTGGTCTTTAGGAAGAGGTTTTTTGTGTTATAAAGAAAAAAAGAGATTGTGCCTGTATCATTAAAAGTCCTCATTGCTATTCCCTCCATTTCCAACTACCCTTCAGTGCTATTTTTCCCCCTCTCTTACCTAGTCTGTTGCCTTAAGAAGCATCAGAGATGGACCTTTTTTAAGGCTATTCTCCTTCACAGTCATTAGAGGAAGAACATCATAGCCAAGCCAAGGCTGACTCTGCTTTCAGTGGGGCCTGAAGACATGGAGAAGGGTTATCTATAAGCTGAGGTTGTCCCATTTGACTCTTTCATATCAGAGGTGGGTTCAGACTCTGAACTACTCTCACAATTGGTGGCATGGGGGATAAGAAAGGTGAGTCCTTTCCACCCTCTAGGTTCTCTTAATGGATCATGCTGTGAAGTGTTTACTGCTGTGGCCCAGCAAGTCTTCAGACCCCTGTGGAGATGAGGAAGGATTTGACTAGGTGAAGGAAGGCAGGGAAAAGACTTGGGTCTCTTAGTGTCCCTCTTCGTGGGTCACCTTTGGGTGGCTTCCCACAGGATCTTGACCTTTCTTGTTCTATCTCAGAACAGCCTCTCATCACTCAGTGTGAGCAAGCCTGAGCTTCTATGCTCCATTTCAAGCCTTTGCTGTGTAAACTCTGGACAGCAATGTAAATATTTCACAGCTGCTTTTGAACTAGGTTTGCTCTGGGCTCTGAGCATGTAACACTTTGTATTACAAAGGTGCCTGACACCTGCCAATTTTTCCCCCACAACGCTGAAATATGTTTCTGAAGTATCTATTAACTCCCTGGCTGCAAGAATGGAGGGGGATTCTGTTAGATTTATCTTGATCTATTTTGATTTTAAAACTGTAATCTGAGGATAAGGAATTACAGCTTCTATTAATTACTTCACCCAGCTCAGAATCTCATCCTGGGATGTACTGGAACTACTGACTTGCTGGGAAGCTAAAAGTTACTCACCATCCTTTGGTGACAAGCAAAAGGATAAAAGGAAGAAGCAAAACAGTGTAGAACGTGTAAAATGGGCAGTGGGATGAGAAAGCTTAAACTACTTTATGTTCTTTATGAGGAAAAAAAGCCTTTCTTAAAAGTTGCCAAAGAAATAATCGTGGATAGTAATAAAATCTAAAATACTTTGTGCAAGTGTATTCTTATTTTTTAATCTCATTGTGAAAATCTGGTACTTTTCCTTGGATCAGTAATTAATAGATTCTGGTTTTTTCTTAGTGTTTGGGGTTTAATACATAATTGTACGAAAATAAAAACAACAGAGCTGTAGCAAACATTATTTCAGAAGGACTGCGACAAGACAAAGTCCTGATGTGTATTTAGGATAAAAGCTCTTTTATTTCTGAAGTTTCTTTGTGTTGCCCCTCCTGCGGCCACGCGGTGTCACTCTGGCACCTCGCTACTGCCAGCCTGGCAGGGGGGAGGGCAGAGGAGAAAAACTCCGTCAGTCTCTCCCGGCTCCATGAAAAATTGAAGGGTATTTATTTTCTGGTAGGCAGCCAGGCTGAAAATACTATCTGAATTGAAAGCCTTTCATGAAACATCTGGACAGTTAAATTTTGCAAACTTCAAAGATGTCCAGTACTGCACTAACATACTGATTTCTTTCTTTAGTGAAGAATCACTTAGGCTAATGCACAAAAGCCTCTATAAACCATTTCATGCTGAAATTAATGATCAGAATGACTATGCTTAATAAAGCAAGTATCACAGGAGTGCCAGTCTATACAGTCAAACTACAACAGGCTCATAATCAGTCTCTCAAATTGCTATCAGTTGTCCACAGTGGCCAGTTTTGAAGTGATTTTTTTCTTTTTTTTCTTTTTTTTTTTTTTTTTTTTTGTCTGTGTGCCTACTCTCTAGATTTTCCATTCTGGCTTTAATATGCTTGTGCAAAATTGTGCCTCTGGTTTTGTTTTGCAGTCTGTCATTTTCTAAGTACCTTTCATAAGCTTGACTAGGTTCTCTGGTGGTAAAAAGTAATAATAATAATAGAGTCAAGTTTATAGCAGTTCAAAATCTGGTCCTCAACTTGAAATATAAGGTCTTGTTTTTACTTGTTGATATGTGTTCTCCTAAATGCAAAAGCTTTTGGCTGAAAACAGGACTATGCCAAATACTTCCCAGATGACTCGATCTGCTCTCAGAGGCACAAGATTATACAGCACATGCCTGCTAAAATTCCCCCAGTGCTGCTACGTGAAGCATTAGGATTTTTTTTCTCTGCTCTCCGTGCAGAGAGTGATGTACAGCTACACAACTAGCGTAAGTTTATACTAATAATTCTGTTCACTGAACTGCTTGAGGCAGAAACGCAACTGCTAATGTGCAGGATAGTTAACTCTGATAGTTATCCTTGGGAATGAAAAAAATACATTAATAATTTCCCAATTCTCATTCAAGTGCTTATAATGTGGTCTAGGTAAAATTGCATTTTACACATAGTCAAAGAGCATAAATAAATGTAAATACACAGCAGCTGCCCTCTCTTATGACAGGTGGATGTCTCAGGGTCCTTGTTCACTTATGTGAGGAAAAATATTAATGCTGCTTCCTTATTATGGGTTGATTTTCAAAGAGAAGTAAAAATCACACATAACATACCCATCTCCACAAGTAACATTAATTTTAAGGACAGAGATTGAGTACAAAGAAAAAGAGAGTCTTTAGTAAAATCTGTCATTGACTTAACTCAGAGAGTCCCCATTTATCATTGTTCAGCTCCTGGAAACCCTGCCAGAGATCCACTCTATGATTTAACTCCTCCTGCACATCCTCAGCACCCCAGACCAGAAGCCAGGCTGTGCCCTTTCCCAGCAGGAATGCTAAACCTCCCAGCTGGTGTTCAGTTCCAGAGCTGTGTTCTCAACCACAACTCATTGCACTCAGCTGAAGGAGAGGCACCACCCTGTGCTTGGGGAGCTCCAGACAACACTCGGCTTCTGACTGAAAAGCTACAGGAAAGAAATCTAGGGAAGATGCTTTTTTTTTTTTCCCCCCCTTAGAAAATTATTTGATATATCCTAGCTAGAGTCCTCAGACTGCTCCTGCCATGTACAATAAAAACTAGACTGGTCTCTTCAAAGGAAAAAAAAAATAAGAGAAATAAGGTAGAGTTTAATTTGCTCTCATGTAAGTAAGAAAAAAAAAAATCTCTGACATTATGGTCTGCTGCAATGGAGAAATTATGCATAGAAGTTTACTCACCTATATAAAATAATTTTTTCATACAATATATATATACCTGAAAATGCTTTCTTAATTAAGAATAGTTCTGACTTTGAAAAAGACAAGTTCATGAATAACAAAAAGCAGTGCTTGTTCAGGTTTTCCCTTCTTCAAGCTTTGAACAAACATCAACTGTTTTAATTAGCCCTCAATACCTTTATATTGTTATATGAACTGAGAGCATTCTCTGCGTGTATCTAATAGTTGTTTTAAACAGAGGGAGTGTTTGCAAAGCAAATGACTCCATTTTACAACCCCTCTGCAGCCAGGCAGCATTAAAAATTGGTTTTGCTTTGGCTCTATTGCTTGTTTGGTTTGATTTCTTTAACTCTTAGAAGAGGAGTAAGTGGCCTTAAAATCCATTTAATATTTTGCAATCTGGAGAGCATCTCCTGGCTGATGAAGCCAACAGTCTCAGTAGATGTGACTTAGAGAAGCCCACAGTGTCTGAGGAAGATGTGAATTTGAGCTTTGGTATTTCCAGCACCATTTCTGCAACAAGTTCTGTGTGAACGTGGCTGTTTGTCTGGGAGAAGCTAAAGTGAAGTTGCAGGCTCTGGGCCTTCTATTTGTAGACCACATGTGACAATTTTCCTCCTAAATGTGATTATTACATTTACAACACAACACTGAACTGAAACTCAAAGAAAACTGGAAAGTAAGCTGTTCAGTGTTACCTCCAGCAGAGAGCAAAATAAACACATTCCTGCAGTGTGCTTTTCCATGGCCAGACTCAGATTTCACATCAAACAAATCCAGCAAGTGACAGGTCACAACACATGCCTTTAAAATACCAGGGAGAGGAAAGCTTCTTCAGCAGCACCCAGATAAACAAAACCAAATCCCAAAATTCTGAACAGCCTCAGAGCGTGTCATGGGCACATCTCAGGCAGTTGTTGGTTCAGTAGCCAGCCCACACCCACCACTGGTTATTCTTCCAGTCATTCTTTGTGTTTGGACAGGGACTGTCCTGATGCCTGGATCTTAAGCCCTGTCCTGAAAGTATTCTGTTACTTCAGATCTCCTGGGGAGGAAAAAACCAACAAAACAAACCCAACATGCCACTGCATTACAATTGGGGCTTGCTAAGACTGAGGAGGAGCACAGAACAAGGAATAGATTTCCAGGCTTCCTTGCTTTACCAAAGGCACAGTCAAACGAAAAGGTTATTCTGGGATGTGACATTACCATGAAGCAGCTGAACTATATTAGGTGATACATGCTTTGAGCCGAGGACAAATAGGAGGTAACCCAAGTTTAGTTCCTACAAAAACCATATTAAAAAATAATAATAATTAAAAAAAAAAAATCAGTCTGGTCTGAGTAACACCCTTCACAAAGTGCCCTGACCAGCAGGAAAGTTTCACACCATCTGCCCCTACAATTTCAAAGTGACAGGCTCACAGCACTTGCTATGATTTTGACAGTGCTTGACTTTGCCATTTTAATAACGTGGCTTCCAAAGGAAAGATTCTCCCATTCAATGAAATCTCTTATGAGGGCCCAGAAAGCCTTTCACCTTTTCAGGTTTTACCCCTGAGATTGTGGGACTGAGGGCACGGAACTCATTCAAGAGGCTATGGGAGTTATATGCAAGCTGGAGGAATCATCAGTGTCAGGAAGATTTGACAATAAAGTAAGTGAAGGTTTATTATTATTACTTTGTTATAATTATTTTAATAATTTCTGGATATAAAATTACAAGCTATGTGATCTCAACTGGCCCCACAGGACATTCTGACCAGATAAAAGTCCAGCTGAGACATCAGTACTGGAGGCTTAATGTCCTATGACTACCTGGGAGGTCTCTGCCCCATCAGCAAACCCTGCTTGCAAAAAGAAGGGCTGGCAGGAGCAGTGATGGGAACAGAACCAGACAAACCCATACAGACCTGTTTCATGAACTACCAATCAGTCTCCTGGCAGGAGGAATCTTCCCTACATCCCTACAGGTAAAATTACAGCACAAGGAGCGTTAGCCTGGGCCACAAACCAGACTGACAGAGCACCCCCAAGAGCTTCATCGTGCTGAAGAAAGCATACAGCTGCAGAGAGTCCCAGATGAACATCTCCAAAGCATGGGAACTGCCCTAGTAATTCTCTCATATATTTAGTCACATGAATTCCCTACAAAACAGCAGGCTGTCAACAAAAGCAGTGTGTGATATGGGCAGAGGGAGCATCAAAGGAATCGCTTCCCAAGGAAGCAGTGAAAGTGTCACCTGTACAAGAGGTCAAAGAGCAACTATGAGGGAGTGTTTTCCTTCTGTTGTGCAAAGGACAACAACACTGAAACACACGCTTTCCTCAGGCCTTGCTGCTTAATGGAGCCAAGGAAAAAAAGGGTTATATTTGAACAATTTCAGGAAAACTTCAGCTGCAGACTGAAGGTGAAGCAGCGGCAGACACAAAAAGATTAAACACCACTATCTCTTTCTTTCATGATCAGCAGAATTCTCTTACCCTTTTTCCTCAAGATCCTCTGAAGAGATGCCCTCTTTGAGATCCAAACATAGGGCTGTAGTAGTTCACTCCATACAGAAGAATGTGTCTAAGCTTATGAGGCTTCCACAAAGATTTAAAAATATTCTTTTAGATCAAGCTCTTCTCCTTGCAAAATGAAAGCAATAAGGCATTATCGTTCTTAACAGAACACAATTTCAGCAGAAGAAGATGGATATAACAATGAAAATCTATGCTGGACCTAGTAGGTTAAAGCCCACTGAAATAAAGCCCAGAGAAAAGGAGGAGTAGGAGGAGGGGAGGGACTGCAAAGACAGGAGGGCTATAAAAGCTGAAGCAGCAGCAGAGGTGATCCCTTCAGAGCTTGTTGATGGAGGGCAAGAGTTGTGCTCAGAGCTAAAGGAAGCAAAAGGTAAAGTGCTTCATGCTTACCTGGCTTAAACTCGGTTTTTTGTTTTGTTTTTTTTTTTTTTTAATGTAAAAAGTCAAAACTGGAAAAGGAGATTTTTATCTTCCAAGACCTATAGGAACCTTTTTTCCTTTGCATGAAATCTTCCATCCCATGGCGCTTCAGTGGTTACCTGCTGTGAGCAGTTCAGGTCAACCATGTGTATTTAACCTGTATGTTTGCTCCTACACTGATCCAAGCATTCCTTGCAGCTTCTTATGTCCATGTTTGGCATCTAAGACTTTGGTGGGCTATAAGCCTTCTTCTCCTGGTTTCACTGGGGTTGGCTTGTACTAGTTCATAACATTACTGGATACCTCTGTTAAGAAAATAGTTGTAAATTCCCATCATCTTTGGACTTCAGACTCTGCTCCCTGCTGCTATGCTACACTATTGTGCTAAAGAAAGAGGTGTTTAATTAAGAAACGAGTAGTAAAACATCTAATAACTGTAGGGATGAGCTGCCATGTGGGATATCGTGACCACAAATCCCAGCTGGTCACTAATAGCAGAGAAAACGCTTTGCTCAAAGCTATGAAGGGTATTGTTGCTGTACTTTATACAGTGGCTGAGGACAAATAGGTGTGGGGCTCTGTGCAGCTGATGTACTTACAATTAACTTCCACAGAGCACTCCTTTCTATTACTTTTTCCCTATTCAGTGAGGTAATCCACCTACTTAAAAGAGGTGTTATGGTGCTAAGTTAATTAATCTTAGTAATATGCTTTTATAGCACTGCCTGGTCTACTACAAAGAAGTTAATGACCAGCCACTCCTATTGCTTGAATTAGTATTTCAACAGCCCATTCAACTTTTAATTTACCCTCTTTAGATGTTGTAATGCATTTTTTTCGTTTGACATATTTTCCTATTCACCTGGCAACCTTCAAAACACTCAACAAGCAGGTAAAATACCCCAAAGCAGAGGAAAGGAGCCTCATACTTACAAGGGAACATGATGCTCCTTCACAACTGGCCACACAGCTCTGTTTTAGCTAACTCTGCAAAGGCAGATTTGATCTGAGGCAGGCTCTAATAGGTACACTTCAGCAGAAAGCAGAGCCAAAAGGAAGCCATCTGTGCAGGTGGCACTCATCCAAAGGGAAGGGTGGGAAGGTTGTCCTAACGACTCACCTGCGGTACCTACTGCTCCAGTGCTTTCCTGCAGCTGGAGGTCAGAGGGTGATGATGGTACACCAGGGAGGACCTGAGGCATGAGGCTTACAAAGACTCTTCTCAGTTAAGGTGAAGGCAGGTGGATCCATTAATGGTGATGATTGTGCCACTAACAAAAAACCCTCCTTTCTCCTGGTGTTGCCTTCCATGCACTTCTCAGCCTCCCCTAAACACTATTTTCCTTTTTCTTCTTACCAGTCCCAAAGGTGGTGAAGTATGCCCAGTACTTCCAAGGGTCTAGTCGGCCAAACAGAAGGCCACTGAGGCAGGGCAAGGACAGAAGGTGGTCTTCTCCCAGAACTTTAAATCCTCTGAACCCAGCTGTAATTTTTGTTAGCCAGCTTAGTTTAGTAGCAATAGACTCAACGTTTACTCTTTTGACAAACAGAAGCTCTCAGTCACTAATGGCACTTGCACAAAACCAAGTGTCATTTTCCCTGTATTTTGATACGAATACACCCACAGTCATCTGTAATCATACTTAATGCCCACACTTTGCTATATAGCTTACAAAAAGCTTAAGGTTCAAAGAGGGAGGAGGATGTATGGGGAGGAAAGAACCATTTCAGTCTTAATGGCAAGAGTAAACAGAGACTAAACTTTTTAAACCATATATAAAAATATATGGAAAAACATGCAACTTAAACTAAGGGCATGAAGCCAGAAAACCAAAGTACAGCACCTCAGAGGGACAAGTTTGCAGTCTGCTGTTTGAAGGGTCCTCAGCTCTGCTCCTGCTGCAGGGAGGATGCCAGGCTCTGCTCTGTCTGCGCGAGCTGAGAATTGAACTGGTGTGAGGTGGCAGAAGTCAGCAGGTTTGAAGTCTCAATTTTAGGTGAAAAATTGCACTGTGAAAGCAGAAAGCTACATTAAAAACCACCCCACAACACTGATCCACTAGCCAGGAAGGAACTCATCAGAGACATATAAATAAAACTTCACACACTTTAATGTGTAAACCGCTCAACAAAATAAATTATGCTACGCTGGCAAAGTGGTAAAAGGCCTTAAGAAAATTGAAAAAGCTTATAGTAATGAAAGCTTATTCCCAGTGCAATAGAAGAAACGTGTATCACACTAAGTGATGGTGCTTTGTCAGCTTTGTCTGTGAAAATAAGCCAAGTGAGTAAGAAGCAAGACCGAGGGCAGGCAGAAGTGATGGCTGGACACAGTATTTACCTTGGCTCTCCACAGTCAGCCACAGGCTGATGGCCACACTCAAGGCAAGACATACCTCCATATTTCCCTACTATCATGGCTCACAGAAGTGATTTCTTTTTTTTAATATACTATTGTGCAGCTCCAGAACTGGAAAGTGATAAATTCCCAACAGGCAAAAAGGACTCCTAAAGAGCAGGGCAGCATAGGTGACCCTGGGGACCACCACACAAAGAGCTGAATCTAATGAGTTATTCGGGTGCTTGGTTAGGGCAAAATGATCCAAGATGACTTCAAATCCCTGGCAGATGCTGTATTCGTGCTGTGTATTCTCATATGATTTAGCATCATCCAGAACAACAACCAGCATTCACTGCAGACTGTGAGGCCAGATTTCATCATTAAGAATATAGGGCAGGACTAATCTGTCTCAGTCCCAGGAGCTGATGCCCAAGTCTGGCTCCTGTGCTCAATGGGGTGTCTGTTTTGCAGTCTTTCTGTCTGTAGACTGAGTCACTTCATGGAACTGACCTCTTCTAAAAGACTAATATTTGGCACACAGGAATGGAATACTACAGGAAATCTTCAGGAAACATAAAGCAAAGGTAATAACAAAATTGTATTTGGTGGTATGCTCCTAACTTGCAGTGTCTTGGATTTAAGTCCTTGAAGCAGAGGTTATGATCTGCATTTGACAGGTTTCCTCCTCAAAGGTTTCATTTGGGAGCTGGGTGACTTTCCAGCCAGTGTTCTCTGTCAAGAAATTTTGCAGCTCAGTTAACACCGGTGTGGAGAGATACTCTTGGTTGTGGACCTGCCATGTACTAGTTTCATTTGATGCCTTTCAACTCTAATACTAAGGGAGTGCTCAGTTACCCCCTGATAGCCTTTCCACCTTCCATGAGTTTGGACTTCTCCAGGTTTCACCCCAGACTGAACCCAGCCCAGTCTGTGCTACACCTGCTCTCCTGGCAGGATAGAAGGGCCAGCTCTTCCTGAGGAGTCTTCTAGTTTCCTAGAGTATGTCACTCCCTACAAATGCATAGACAACAAGCACAAATACAGAGGTTGTGCCAGTCTGCCCTTCTTGTGCCCAATTATAGCCTGTGTCAGAGAACGAGGACGCTCCTGAAATGTCAAGTGCCCATGTCAAACGGTTTTGACTTGATTAGTGCTTCACTCAGATGCTGCCAAAGCAGAAGATGACAGTGTGGCTGACTGCTGAAGGGCCAAAGGGGAAAATTTTACTCCCTAGGTGTTGCAATTAAGGTCAAAAGGGAATTCAGAGATGATCTATGTGTCCCTATGAAAGAAAATAGCAGTAGGTGAAGCAGTGAGAGCAGAATAGTTAAGCCTGTAGCTTACACCTGACAGTCCATTAAGGAATTGGTTATGATTAGTTGTGCACCTAAGGGAGAGAGACCAGGGGCAGATCTTGATCACTTGCAGGACCCTGATGAAGCCACTTCTGTTTCAACTCTGCTGCAAAAACAGCAAAATCCAGAGCCACTATGGTACAGCTTTTGGATAAACATCCAGGAGATGTAAAGTGTCCTTGCATGGATTATGGGCTCTTTTGGACAGTGAACAGCCTGCCAAGGTGTGGCTTAGTGAATAGGCAATAATTCTATTCAGTAGTGTGTTAACCTGCTACCATCAATGTCACCTGGATTTATTATTAGCATTTACAACAACAGCGATAGAGGATCATGAGAATGCTCAATAAAGGAAGGTATTAGCAAAAGGGCATGGAGAGAAACCCTATCAGATACGGTTCTTAGGCAGGGTCATTGCAAAGGAGTCCACGGAAAAGTGGGAAAAGCTCCCCTCTGTTTCATCCTAGCACTTTTGGAGCATAGAGATCAGCAGTACTGGGTCAAACCAAGGATTCATCTGTCCCTCACAGTGCCTCTGACAGCAGCCAAAACCTGACGCCCAGAGAAACAAAGAACAGCATGACCAGTTAGCAATACCTCTTCTGGAAACCCCCAGCTATTTGTTTGACTTTGGAAACTGCTCAGTCAGGCATATTCTCTATGTATTTATTAACTCCCAGGAAACTTCTCATCCATGAACCTTTCCAGGTTACCTGGGAACTCATGCAAACTCTTCACACCCCCAGTGTCACGTGGCAAGTTCTGCAGCTTGACTGCTCTGTGTGGGCAGGCTGGCTGACAGGAACTGAAAAAAAAAGCTTATAAATGCAATGGGAAGTGCAATGGGGAGAGATGGATGTTTGTTCAGTGTCTGGTTACCAGGTTTCAGGAAACAAGCTTTTGAAGCCAAATGGGAGAATGTAGTTCTAACTGAGAAATTCCGCTGTGTTAAAGGGCTGGGAGGGGGAGCAAAAAGCCACAGATCTAGAAGAGAGCAGCGAGGTCATCAAATGCTGCCGCTACAGTTGCAGCAAGTCCCTGCATTTTATAGGTGTATGACACACGTGCTCCATGTACCCTCACTCAGTGTAAGGCACAGAACACTTCCTGGGGCCCTACAACAAACTCAGACCAACAGCACCTACTGTAGGGCCTTGCCAAGAGGCAGCAGAACAAACTGAAGGTGAATCCCTTCATGGCTTCTAACAAACCCTGAGGCACCAGCCTCCTTGCCCCTCTGTTCAGCTACAGAGGGGCAAGCTGTTCTATTAACAGTCTAGAAAATTCTGCCCAGCAATCCCTGCACTGACCTTCAGTCCCCTCCTCACCTTCAGACATACTGGAGGCCTTAAGCAGAAAAGAAAGCAAGTCTTTAACTTAATTACCCAATTATCTTTAGGTAATCACCCAATTCTCTTTTGATGCAGTCATTTTTTATTTTTTATTCCTCCTATCTTCTTAAGAAATAGCTTCTACAAAACAAACCTTGCTGTGACTACAGCAAACAAACAAACAGACCCCCTGAGCAGATTAAAAAAAAACCATTAAGGGCAGACATCAGTCTGCAGCTCGTTACCTTTCCTAGCCCTGGAAACCTGAGAAAGGCAAGGCTGTGCAGCTGTGGGAGCTGCAGCACCTGCCAGAGATGCATTCTGCTCAGCAGGGTGGAAATCACTCCTGCACACTCCAACTTCACAGCCCTTGGCCAGCCAAAAGGAAGGGGGAGCAAAGCTGGGGAGGACCTGCCTCAGCAGAGCAGCCTGAGGGAGTCACCAAAGAGGAGTAGCCAGTGTGTGGGTGCTTACCCTTGGCTGAGGCTGTTTTAGAGTGCTGCTGGATGTCTCACACACCACAGCGCTGGTGACACTTGGTCACATCCTCTGCAAGCTGACACAGCTCTTCCTGCGGACACAGCTCTGCTGTGGGGACTGGGGAGGATTCACAGAGCTCCCCTGGCCCCCCAGGGGCTTCTTAGCAACCCCCTTCCTTTATATTGCTTGTGGGAAAAGGCATCATCATCTAACAGACTTTCATCACTTGATGAGATCTGCCAATTATTAAAAAACTAACCTCAGACACTCTATATAATTGAAAAATGTACATGTGATACCAAGAGCACAGGGATCCACAAAATTTTACAAGGCTGTAAGTCTAATTGAGCACCCAGGGGAGAAATGTAAAGAAATTTCTTTGTAATATGTAGTGCACAACTAAGATTTAAAATAGCTGGGAGGTGGAGGCAATCACATCTGATCATCTAGTCTGAATGACCAGCTTATATTTAATGACTAAGATACAAGTTTAATCATATACTCATAAACTGCAGCTAATTGTAGGTTGTTTTTTTTTTAAAACCTGTGAGGATAATTTGAATACTCAGCACTAATAACCGGAATGCCATTTAATCCTTATTATGCACCCATAACTTATAAAAATATGAATCCCAATGGGGAATAAAGAATTCTTTTTTTTTTTTTTTAATGTCAAAGGCAAGAAAATTTCTTAAGAAAATCTCCACTGTGAATTAGCAACGTAATATAATATTTTCACTGTAACCTGTTGGGGTGGGATGCAGGACCTGCATCTTGGGAACATTTGTTGCTGCAGAACATCCCAGTGGGATGTTGTAGCTATGTGCCCTGCTTACAAACCAAGAGGTAAGGCTGAGCAATTATAAAGGAGCCACGACAACTCTGTTGTCCCGTGCCAACTGCTCGCTCTGAATCGCACCTTCACCTTCTCAGTTTGATTTTCTCTAGAGCTGGGATACATTAGCATAACCATCCTCACATCTTCTAATGCTCAAACTTTCATCTTAGCCTCCTGCAGCCTTCAACCAAAAGCTTTTCATATTTATACCAGAAATCAAGATTTTTATGTAAGCAGCAGTGAGGGATTTAGTTTGCATATATAAATGCACAATGGTCTCACTACTCCGGCTGCTGGTGCAAAGTGAATCCGTGACACGGGTTACATTCTCTTAGCTAAAGGCAAAGGCATAAGTTAACTGACAATGAATTATCCTATTGTAGAGCCTGCAGGATGGGGATTATCACTGCTAACACACTGTCATATCCTGCATGCACTACACAGAGCAAACTTCTTTGGAAGATTTGGAACACAGGCGAGCGGTAACGTGTAAATTCATTAGGTGGCACCTCAAAGCCCAAATGTGTGTGTGTAGTATCTCATCCATTTCAATAGGAATTTTGCCTGCAGGAGAAGTAAACTTATGCAAATGCTGTTAGATCATTTTAATAGACCAAAAATCTAAGGGGATTCATGAGTGGCAAGCAGACACCTTAAAGGCATCTCACTGCATAGTACATACTTTGGATTCCAAACTGGTCTATCTATCCAGTGACAACAGTATAAAGACTGTGATCTAAAAAAAAAGGGACAGAATAAGGACAAAACTGTAGTTTCATCTGACAAAGCAAATCTCTTCACCACACTATAATCTTAAAGTCTGAAAGAATTGTAATATGTCACCATCCTGGAGTTTACGTACCAAAATTAATCCTATTTAGCACATTAGATCTTTATCTAAACCTCTTTGTACAGAGAATGAAAGACTTGACCCTGAGAGAAGGATTTCCAAGATGCCTTCAGCTGGTCTATCGGTGCTTGTTACTCGCATATGGAAAAGAAAAGATTCCCTGATTTTACAAATCAAACACTTTTAGGCATAAGTTATTCTTGGGGGCTACCTGTAGGTAAGTTGCTGAAGAATTAAGGCAATAAATCACTGTGCTGCTTTTCCTTACTCCTTTGGGCAGAATCACGTTTCCAGCGCTCAAAAGGGATTTCCAGATTAGTCTCTTCTACCAGGCAACCCTTCTTAATGTACCCACATATTTTGTACTGTCTGGCTTACCTCTGCACACTGGGAGGCCTGATCTGACTGACAGACTGTGATGAGTACGTCTTCAGTGAATGAAATTAGTGAGTTGTGGCTGCAGTCTGGCCAATCCCATCTTACTCACAATTCTATTCCTGGCTCTGGTGTGCTATTTGTGGGTAGGCAGCCACAGAAACTGGTTTGTGTTGTGCTGCAGAGAAACTTGCTCACAGAAATTCTGTCTTGAAGAACAAATAGAAAAACAGTGTTTCTAAGAAATAAGATGAGACTCCCCAGAAACAAAGGACATGCAGAATCTTAATACTGGTCTTAA
>NW_020955691.1:80583-84654 GCF_003031625.1 Empidonax traillii
AATTCTATTCCTGGCTCTGGTGTGCTATTTGTGGGTAGGCAGCCACAGAAACTGGTTTGTGTTGTGCTGCAGAGAAACTTGCTCACAGAAATTCTGTCTTGAAGAACAAATAGAAAAACAGTGTTTCTAAGAAATAAGATGAGACTCCCCAGAAACAAAGGACATGCAGAATCTTAATACTGGTCTTAACATTTTAAAAGGAATGCCCTGAAGAGCAACGCTTCTGATTTGCTCCTTCCTGCCTTGATCCTGGTTTTCTCATAATCAAGAGAAACATTTTTACATCTGTCACCACTTTTTCTTTTGAGCCCATTTTTTATTCTAATGGTAAGTTCAAAGAAATAAACTTCTACTTCCAAAAATAAAACAGATATGTAACATTTTCATAAATTAGCACTTGGGGGAAAAAAAAAAAAAAAAGAACACTGTGTACTGAATGGGTTTACTTTCAGTGTCCTTGGCATTGCTTTGTGATTTTTTTCAAAGCTCTTAACATGGCATTCTTTCCATGACATCTTGCAAAAATTCTCTAGAAAAGTACCAACTTTCTACATCTATTAATTAAACAAGCTATATTCAGGGAGGTAGTTGCTGAGGGTCTATGAGCAGTTAATGAGGAATTCTGTATAATGGTTGGCAACCAAGGCAGTGAGAAAGCAGGGAAAACAGTGTCTGTACGAAGTTTAGAGTGCACTGAAAACCTCAGACTTCCTGCTGTTTACCTACATTTTCCCCCCTGTGTCTGTCATGACCAATTAGCTTCATGTCCCTTGGGTAATATCATGCTAATTAAATGTCAGAAACCATGGGGAAAAGTGGCAAGAGGTGTTTTTTTGTTTTGTTTTGTTTTTTTTTTGCTATGCAGTTTAACAGTGACAAGCACCAACCTTCCACCATTATAAACAACTACTGCAGGATTTCCTTGTGACATTCCCAACCATAAATCCTAATGTGCTGTGCAAGTATCAGTTCAGTAAAATTCAATGAATGATACCACAACTGAATGCTTACAAGCAGCACTAAAAAGGGAAGCACATAATGCAAAACTTAGAAAGTTTCTTCAAAGAGCTAGGAGACAATTTGTAACTAAACAGTTTTATTGACTTTTTTTTCCAAAATAAAAAACACAAAATAACCACCAAGATTAAAGGCCATAGACAGCATTAACCAAATGAACCAGCCACTTGGTTATAGTAGCTGATAACTAGAATAACAGGATATTATTGCATATACCTCAGGTTCATTTATATATCCATTACAGTTTGGCAAGATTACAATCATACAGTAGCTTTGGTTGTGTAAAACCTAGTAGCAATACTTACTTAAAATGTGACTGGTTAACATTTTATGACAACAGCTATTGATCTCATCTTAGTCTTGACACGTCTTCTCCTCCACACTACGCATTGTCACTGACCGAGAATTAAGGAGACGTATTTGCAACCATCATTTGTAGCCCTTCTTTATCACCATGCAGTGATGAATCTTTAAGGGGTAGGAATCTCTCACTTGGCTTTCCTTACAGAGGTTTGTAGAGCAGCATCTCTTTCCGTGCTGGGTGGCTTCTACCATCCTGTGGTAGCATCTGCCAAGAGTCAGTCCGTTCAGAGCGCAAATATGCAGAGGTGTATATGGCTTTCAGGCCAAAGCCTTTCCTGACCTACAGTGCTGGGTGTGACTGTACTGCCTTGCCTTTGGATACAGAAAAAAACCCACAAATAAACAAACAAACAGCTTTTCACATTGGTGTGCTGAGCTGCCAGCACAAAACAGTATTAAGGAACCTAACACACAATACTACCTTGGTTACAGAGTTGTGCCTGAGACACTGCACAGGATTGCACGTGTATGTTCTACAGTCTATGTATTTCAGTTTTGGTCTTTTAAAGAAATGCTCTCATCCTTAAATAATCTAGTGTAACACTGCAGCTTTAGAGTAATGGTTGATAAAAAGTCATAAACACACAGGCTATTTGAAAACACTGGAAGCTTTTTCATTTCTTGCACCAGTTGAGGAGAATTCCCGCTCTTATGCCAACAGTTTGTACCCCAGTGTTCTGGGAATCTGCTTCCAGGGGAAATATATTATCTACTTAAAAATAACCTAAAATTTTGAGTTCTACCTGGGAAAAGCTATAAAATAGTTTGGATCAAACTGAAGTAATCTTGTATGTGAAGACCCTTCTTCACTTACAAAATGCTGTAACACTAGATGACATCTACTTGGTTTTGCAGCCCTTTATTTGCTTGCACTGAAGCAAAAGGGAATTCAGGATGAAAAATGGCTGCATGGTTTTAAGATCCTGCAGAACAAGGTAACTGCCATGCAGTAATTCAAATGCAAGCAGTGTGTCTGCTTTTTGCATTCAGATCCATACTTGTATAAGGATATAAATTAATAAGCCCTTCTAAATTATTTTAGAAATATCCTCTTTGATCTAGACATATAAAACCTCTGAATACTTAGAATCACTAGATTTCACATGGCCCACATAGTCATAATTATTTGCACTTACATGGCAAATATTAGAAATACATTTGCCTGCAGTGGAACAGGTAATTATACTGCCTATTATTCAGCTGAGCAAAGATCAAGCACTCTATATCTTGCAGTTATTGGATCTTATTCTAACCCTTTACTTTAGAAAGGGGAAATAACCATCTAATTATATTACCAGTGCACAGTACTTAGTTTAAAAAAGACAACCTATAGTAGGCAACTAGATTTTTTTCCTAAGATGACTTTTTATGAGATACTCTAAAAGCAGTCTCTTATGACTGAAGATTGTCTATTTCACTGTGCTCGCATAGTAAAAATAGTTAAAATCTAATTACAAAGCTGCTACATGGTTATTTTGTGGTCTGTAAAATAAAACAGTATCCAGAATTTTATCTGAACAAAATACACCAGACAGTATAAAAATATTTCCCAACTGGAGATTGAAACATTAATGCTGGATTTGGTTTTTTTTTGTATAAAAAGAAACGTAATAATGGTCGACATTTATCTGCTTACCAGTCAAAAATATACGTATGACTTCGAGGAGCTGTTCCAGGCTCACTTTCAGTGAGCTTGTGCTTTTGACCCTAGCAGTAATAAATGCACACTTGGAACACAGTTTCCTGCAAACCTGAACTCCACCTTATTTCCAACAAATAAGAATAATTTCTGGCTATGGATTTCCACTTATTTGCTTCGTTCAGGCAACTACAGCAGAGGAATTCCAGAAGCACCACTTCCGCTTTGAATGATGTTTGTTCAGTGCAACATCTTCCTTTTCTCTTTCCTTTTTCACCCTCTGGTAGTGATCTTCTTCCTTTAAATACCACACAGGCGGCCACCGATGCCTCTCAAAGTATTCTTGATTATCTGATTAAAAAGAAACAATAATAATAAAAAAAAAAAACCTAGCAAACAAGACAATAAGATACACAAATCTCAGGAATGTCTTGAGTGCCTGCAAAAAGCTATGCAGCTAATCCCTCATCCAGTCTCTATGTTGTCTGGCTTATCAAGGATTCCCCCAGTTTCCTCCAATGCCTTACAGTGTGACAAGACTTTGAAAGGGGTTACACTAAAGAGGCTGTAGTCCACCAAAAGCTCTAAAAAAGCAAGGCCTTTACAGAGTGTATTTTTCATTGCAGAGCCTTTAAATAGCTCTGTCCCTTTTAGCATCACTGAATTAGGTGAAGAACATAACGCTTGCCCAGCAATCAGGCTAATGATTATGACCTTTCTTTGCAGATAAGAATTTATGAATGCTATTCAGATAGCGCAGGGGTTCAGTCTCATGGCTTAGCTGCCTGAGCTCATCTTTGTCTTCATATTTTATCAACTGGGTGGGGAGAAAGAAGGGGAAACCTCATGAAAACTGAGGAAGGAAGTTGCCCATACCTGCAGATTTAGCTTTGATTTCCTTGCGGAATTTGGAGCAAACGCTGTTGTAGTTGGTGCAGATGTAGTGCAAGCACCAAGCTGCCAGTTGGTTAGCATTGTGAAACTGGGAAGAAAAACAAAGAGCTTATTCCACTTCCTGAGGTTATCATTCATTTTGCAGCCCCCATTAACAG
>NW_020955691.1:85560-134115 GCF_003031625.1 Empidonax traillii
GGCTGTGAATGGATTTCAGCATTCTGACTGCCTGCTATGATCTCAGGTTATGAACACATCATACTGAGGGAGGTATTGGGCACAGAGAATATTTTAACAGTAGTTAAAGATATTGCTTCTATCTTCAACCAGGAGAAAAAAATTAAAAGAAAAATCACCCTCTGTAAAATCAAAACGAAGTGAAGTGAGCTGCTCTCTCTTGGGAGGGGTTCAGTTCTGGTTTTCCAACAGGATTATAGGTATTGCAAGAGAGCCACTGGAAAACAGCCGCAGGAAATGTTACATGGTTGCCAGCCTTGCAGTATTTTAGTGCTCTTAAACCCCAGACTTTAAGCCAATCCGCAGCTGAATCATTAATGTGAAATCAAGAGTAATAAAATTTTAAAAATATTTTATCTTTTTCTACTGTATCTGGGAGTCTGCTGTATGATTCCTTTTGGAAAACAGCAGTGTTTAACTGTGAGCTGGGGACTCTCTTTTTAAATGATTTCTGGAACCTAAAGAGAATTTGCACTCTGAATTATCAGATGATTGACTTTGAGTAGCCAGTCTAAGTATTCAAAAACTGTTGCCTTTGCAATAGGGGTCAAAATAAATCTACCAGAGCTGAATTGAAAGGAAGGCAAGAATCAGTCACCATTACATTGCTTTTCATTTTACTGAACCATGGTCATGAGAACATGGAGCTTGGAAGTTCCACAATCAAGAAAAACTAAAATACATATATTTGAAAGACAACTCCTCTGGGATTACTTAAAGGGATGTTTCACCTTTGAACTAATGGAAAAACCTTCCTTAAAATAGAAGATAAAAGTAAGTTTTCTTGTCAGTCACTCTCAGAACTGCAGACTTTGAGGCACTAAGAAACAATGCTCAGAACCAGTAAGGTGCTAAAAGCAAGTGCTGCAGACTTGCAGACCAGAATATCTTTAAAAAGCTGTGTACACTGACCTGTGCCAATTCCAAATAGGAGAGCACTTCTCCATCTATTGCAACGCCGCTCATGGAGGCTTTTGTCAGCTCTTGTACTGCATGCTGTTCTGTTAAAGGAGAAAACTCATCACTCACATGGGAAATGATCACATTTCAAGGTCAAATCATCTACAGGTAACAAAGAATCAAGGTGGGATGTTCCTCTGGTGTTAACCGGCATAATGCACAGGTCACATTCACCCAGACACCATCAGTGGCTTCAGATTTGGGTAAAGTCAAATTCTCACCTTTAGAGCTGTGGCTTAAGGTTCTGTATCACAGTTATAAACTGACTCGCTCCACTGGAGCACAGTCCCGATGGGGATTTGCCCCTTTGCCTCAACCCAAACAATTTATTTTGGTTTCACGCAATCCTTATCTCTTTCTGACAGAAAGCAAGCCGGCAGTTAATAACCACTCACAGAGGGACAAAGTTCAGCAGCCACTAGTCTCTTTCTGGCAGAATGGACGGGTACAATATTCAATATAAATTAAAAATATGGATCAGCTGTCTCTTTAGGGTAATAAGAAGTTTTTAGGCAACAGTGCACTTCCCATTGAATTGTGGATTTATTAATGAGTATACAGAGCACTGACAGAGAAAAGGTCACATCAGGACCTCTTCAGACTTACAGATCTAGGGATCTAGATGAAGGCTGACCAGCTTCCCCCCAACAGTCACTTCAATTCAAGATTCTCCCTAACCCTTTCCCAGAACCATTTCCTAGAATCTTGGAAGTTTGAATGCGTTTTGGGAAAGGTTTTCTGTCAGTTGACTTGATTCTCCTGGGTTCAGTTGTTGGCAGTAGCCTTTGGACTCAAAATTATTTCATCAGGAATTAAACTGAATGAAATATTCTTAATATGCTGTACATATGTTTATGCTGCAATTACATTAAAAAAAACCCCCAAAACTTCAGATAAAATGTATGGACAAAATCAGGCAATAAAGATTTGGTCTGTCAGAACCAGTGAAGACATGAGACACATTCCCGATGCACAACTGAAGGAGAGCTAGGGTTTGGTATGTGATTAAATTTTGCCTAGATGTTGTCTTATAGATATATGTAGCTTTGCTTCATCTGCCTCTGAGTTTTGGCCTTGGTCATGTCTTCATAACATTGCCAAGTTACATACATAGAAAGAAACATGATCATCTAGATCAGTCCTGGCTCAGTTACTCTCTTTGAACAGAAATGTAAAATGCTGCATTTCGTTCATTACTTAAAAGAAAATCTGGAGTTCTTCCTGTTTTCAGATAAATTAACAACAAGAGAATGGCCATTACAATCCACAGACATCAGAATCAACGCTAAAGAGAAGGTTCACTCCCTCTGTTTTTAAAGCGCAGAAAACTTCAGCGTTCTGAGCTGATTTAGAAAGAAACTGAAAAGGGCAAGAGAAAGGCAAATACACTTCTCTATATGAAAATATCAATTTGTGTTACAATATCCCTCTCAGAAAAAAAAAGGAATTATTTTCTCTGACACTTGGGAAAATCTTGTATGTTTGAAAAACCATTAAACCATGTTTCAGCCACTGCAGAAGACACTGCATTGGACAAGGCCACAAATTCTTACCTGCAAGAGCAATCAGGTGAGGAAGGCAAAATCTATTTGCCAATGCAATTAACTCAAGTGTGTCCAGTTCCTGACTGGAGGACAGTTGCTTGGTATACAAGTAATCTAAAACCGCTTGCATGGAAGCCTTGTTTATGTTGGGAAGAACTACCTGGAAAAGATATTTAAGAAAAAAGTCTCTAATAATTAAGAGATTTTAATATAGAGGCCATATTTCACCTCTCTGACTTTGCTGGATTTCCTCTTTGTCTCTTCACATTATTTTAGGAATGCAGGGAAAACATTTTTCAAAACAGAAATTTCCCATTATAGTTCAAGAAGCTGCCAGCAGGTAAGCATACCTCCAGAGTCAGATCCTTTGCCAGTTTACATACGAGCAACTCAGTACCAAGTTGCTGGAATTGGATCCACATCAAGCAGTGAATCTGTTCAGTGCTTTCTAGCCTGCAAATGGACAGCTCTGTGGGATACATAAAAGCCACTGAGCACTCCTCATGACAAACCTCCCTTGGTAGATGTCCTGAGGAACGTAATCTATCTGCTTCTGGCAAGGAATATTCTGAGAATAACAAAAAACAAAGGATAACAATAAAACAGACTCTCAGTCTGCTTGTAAATAATCAAATTATCCAAGCAAAGAAGGTTGGGAAGGAATTAAGAACTGAAGAAATGAAGAAAAAAAATATATAAGCTGTTTTTGCCACACACGTGTAATTAGTGTGACCAGCATGGGATGAAGCTACCAAGGCTAGGACAAAAGTTGTCTGTTTTCTCCCCAGCACAACCCTAACTCCATTTCACTGCAGGGAGGCCTAGAAGAAGAAGAAGGACAGTTCAAAAGCTCCACTGTAACCTATCACTGTAGCATCTCAACCACAGTTTGCACACAAAGAACAGGGTAAAACTTGCAGGGCTGAAGGTTGCCTCCAATCCCTGAGCTAGTGGATCCCATCAATCAGCAATTTGCAACGTACATCTTCATAACTCAAGGAAGAGGTGCTGTCACTGAAGAACATGCTGTGGTATTCTGAAGAAATTGCAGGAAAAGAATGGCACAACACAAAAATAATAATAACATTATGATGAGGAATTAAACGTACATGCAACTCAATCTGACTGGAAGCAGTCAGCCCATACTTCCTGCTAGAAGGGGTTAAGTGTTGCCAGGTATTTGGTTGTTAAACTTCAGGGATTTGTGAATTTTTTTTCAGCTCTGCCTGGATGGGTGGGATCCAAACCCTGATCTGTTAGTGCTAAAGCATGGAGCCCTCAGGCATATCAGCCACTCCATTCTCCAAGTAAGAGCAGCTAGCTGTGAAACTCATTCATAATTAATATATTTTTGTTAGTGCAGAGAACTGTAAATTCAATGAATGAGTTTACAAAATTTGCCCTAAATACGAGAAAGGTAATATGTAAATATAGATGGTTTTATTTTTCGTAAACCAGTCAAAGGAAACCATTCAATTCATATCTACCTATATTTTAAAACTTCCAAAAGCATTACTGAATGCCTTAAACTCTACAAAATGGAAGCTAAATATTTTAAATTGGGAAGATAAGCTAAGACTGTTAAGCTAATCATTAAAAATAGGTTGGTAGAAAATAAATGCATATTCTTCACTGCCAAATGTTCCTTGCTAGAATGAAACTATGTATTTTTAATGAACCACTTGTTGAGTATGCCTCTGGGAAAGGAATTATGTTTACAGCTGTATTAGAAGAAGCCAGAAAAATCTAAGTAGAACAAAATCTTCCTGAATATTAAACACGAAAGAACTGAACTCTTCATATGAGCAAGACCCATGAGTATGGAAAGGAACAAGAGAATCAAAACAAAAATAAAACTCTGGGCATGGATAAAGCACAAGAAAGAAATATTAGCCGAGTGTTTGGAATCTGAAAAACAGACCATGAAGGCAACTGAAAACACAAGGCTTCTGCTGCAAAATCTCAATTCAAAGCACTGAGATATTTTAAATTATAGTGCATACCTGCTTTATTCCAGAGGACAAACTGATACATCACAGAATCTGAGCTGAGTTTCTACCAAAGTTAGTAGAACTTCTACTCAAGTTTGCTTTATTTCTACTGTAAAACCAGCTCCCTTTTCTAGTTTAGCACCACGTTCTTTAATGCTTTTTTCTTCAATTCCTTCATGAATGCTCGTGCCTCAAGTATTCTTTGTAATGCTTCTGATTGTATAAATGTATATTCACACTGCTTAAAAAATATTTTAAAGAAATTCACTAATTCATACTTAATTTCCCCCTCACCTCTATATTTAATATTTTAAAGGACTTTAGGTTTAAACACATGCTCCAATGCTGGAAGGAAGCTTTGTGCAAAAAGGATGTTACCTTCCTAGGCAACCTTATTCAATGCCTTAAGAAGAAAAGCATCCCAAGTTTGCAAGGGAAGAATAAAGACTGACTCCAAGGATTATTGCAACCTTTCAAATAGATACAGAATGATGCTTCCATCACCCTAAATCCATCAAACACTGTAAGCAAAATGGACAAAAATAGACAAATACCTCACTGTTGGAGCTTTCAATAAATGATCCTCCAAACATAGCAGACATCCATTCACAGCTACAGATCAGCAGTGGCTTGTGGGCCTTTATGCTTCCATCGTCCAATTTAAATGTCACATCTGCCATGGGAACAAAGAAACAGATGTGCTGCAAGGCTGTGCTTAAAGTGAAACTGTGCCTCCAGAATGTGTGTGTCACCTGCATGTTGTTAACCAAGGACTTTTTTCATTTCCCATGGCCCCCACCCCAAAAAATAACTTGGTTTTGTATAGATAAATGAAAAGCCTCGTGTAAAAGGGGGATATTGCACACTCAACACTTTGGAGAACTGGGTCCCTTCTTTAAAAGCTGTGGGTAGATTTTAAGAAATGAAACTACAGAATCCCAGTTTGGAACAGTTGGTCTGATTAACACTGTAATTTTGGGGTCATCCTCCCTGAACAACGTAAGCTGTCAGAGTTTTTGAAGTATGGGAAGTGAGAGTAACATGAATGAGAAAAGAATTAGTGCTCTTCCTGCTTAAGCATGTATTTACTTACCAGAAAATGTCCCTTTGCAAAGGCACTCTTTTATCCGATTAGCTTTTCTGACATGAAATGCTTTAGTAATCTCTTGATTCATGAAGGCTTCTTTATTCATAATATTCTCCACCATCATCCGCAAATCAAATACTTCCAAGATTTCAGCAATCTGAGCGAGTCTTGTGAGGTCTTTTTCGTTTTCATCCAGTTGGCCTGTGTATAAAAACTGCAAAACAGTTTTAAAAGGTCCGGCCTGCACAGACGAATCCATTTTTACCACAGTTACTGGACATGTCCGATTGGAGACGGGATTCACTTGCATTTCCTTGTGCACACTAACAAACCCCTTACCCCAGGATGACAGGGATCTTGCTGCAGAGTTTGTTTCACCAGATTCAGGTTCTAGCATGTTTAAAGAGTCACTGCTTTCTGGTGGGGGAATTTTAACATCAGCAGTTTTCAAGGAATTCTCATTACTGTCACTATTTGTCTCCGGGTGACTTGTCTGAACATCCTTATTTGTGTTTTCTTTATTACACTGCGTTTCATCCAAGTCCAGACTTTCCTCACATTCCATTAAGAAAAGGTCATAAAACTTTGAAGAGGAGGTAGCTAGGTAAATCTTGTGAGCAAAAATGCAGTCCTGCTCCTGGAGAACAAACATGACATCTGCACACAGTGGGCTGTCCAATAAATATCCAGCTTCATTCATGCTCGGCACGGGACACTCGGGAATTTTGATAACCGGAGGAGGGGCTTTCGGAGGTAGGAATGGAGCCTGAAGCAAAGGTTTTTGGACCTTCTTCAAATGAGATTTCCAGAACTGCAGGTGTCTCCTGGAGATCAGGGCAGCTCTAATTGCATTGTCAAAAACATCTTTAATCCCAAACTGGTCAAATACACTGGTTTCATAGTATGGTATCCCGAGTTCCTTGGCAACCTCTCTGCCTCTTTCTGGGGGCAAAATGTCTCCCCTTTTTATCGGCCTAGGGTTGAACAAAAAATAAACCTTGTCACACACAACAGTCATCAGGAAGTTATTCCAGAAAGCATGGAATTTTACAAAATGATCAGCACTAATTCCCTTTGGAAATCTACAATCATGACTCCACAGAGTTTTGGAATAGCACATACTTCTAATTTCATTTAAGTTTGGTGGTGTCTTTGCAGTGTTACTAAATATATGTAGGAATCATTTGCACGAAAAAGAGCAAGTTGCCTCTCTATTAAAGGGAAATTCAGAGTAAAAAAAGTTGAGAGCTTTCATTATTTAAAAAATGTCCTAACATCCCTTACTACTCAGATATTTTGTCAATCTTTCTTCATTTAAATGGAAATCCTCATGACATAAAAATGCCAAAAATATAGCTAAATATGAAATGAGAAATATTTCTTGAGTTTATGTGTTTTAAAGAAAATTATAGTAGCCTATGACAAAAGTGTAACTGAGCACACTCTTCACGAGAGAGGCTTTTTTGGCTGTAGAAGCATTATGTGGAAACTCATGAATTTCCAGAACAGCTCCAGTACGTGATGTAGGGTAAACAAAACCAGTAAAATGTCTGGGCCAGGATCCATTTTCCCAGCAAAAAAAAATCATCTCACCAGAAGACACAACCCAACAGCGTGTTCTCTGAGCAGTCCATATTGGGCAGACACAAGCTGGCACAGACTTAACACACCCCAGACAACAGCTTGCTGTAGTCACCAGCTAATAAATAACCAGTTCAGGTGGCAGAAGTCTGTGCTAGACATGCAGAGTACCAATTCAGTTTTATTAATGGTGAAATCAGGAATTAGGGCAGAAGAAGAGTTTGGAAAAAAAAAAATCAAAAACCCCCAAACATTTCCTTTTAAAGAGTCAAACAAAAAGCCCACCCTACCCATATTATGAAGAAATGTTTAATAAACAAACAAACATCTGAAAATCATATTGCCAAATCAAGAATTTGAATGCAATGCAATATCTTCTAAGGGCCCATAAAATATTAATTCGATCTCCTTACGGAAGTTAGTTACAATACAGTATTTAATTACGTGATCATGGATATTATCTCTTATTTTCATGAATCTGATCTCATTCAAGTTCCCATGAAAGAAAGAAATTAGAAGCAAGCAGGTAATTGTGAGATGGTTTTGTCCAAACATGTGAATGCCTGTCTTTTGAATCTGGCAAAGAAAAAAAAAAGAAAAAAAAAGAAAAAAAAAAGCTTCTCCAGAATGACCCCAAACTCTCTTTTAACATTAGAACCTTTTTAACATCAGAACTTTTAAAAGTTTAATTTGCAACCATTTTATTTTCTGCCATGATTAAGGATTACAATTACCAAAAAAAAATAAAAACTGAGAATTAAGAAAACTTGAGCATAATCTGCCAGTTTAAAACAGTACCTGACAGTAGGGATGATATACATGTTTAGGACATGCTACACATGTTCAGAAGGAGAAGGATATATATTAAAACCTTCAGTAATCATTATTATCTCTATCTTACTATAGTGTTCAGGCACCCAAATGAGTTTAGGTGTCCCACGTGTAAAAATATTGTGGGAAACACAATAACTGCAAGTGCTAAAGAACTAACCAACTCAGACAACAGAATCAGAAGAAAGCACATATATTCCTATTGTACAGAAAAAAGGAAACTAGGCTCTCTAATTTCTCTTTTGAAAGTGCTGTACTTGATTACCAAGGTGATTTCTTTTTTAATTCTTAATTTTGTTTAAACTTTACCTTGCCAGAGGCCGTCTGGCTCTGTTCACAGCCTCCAGGTCTGCATAGCGGAGATCGAGCTGGCAGCCCACCAGAATGACAGGTGTGCGGGGACAGAAGTGCTTGATTTCTTGATACCACATCGTTTTCACATGATTCAGGGAATTAGGATTAGCAATGGAAAAGCACAGAACAACCACATCGGACCTGGAAAGGTAACGAGAAGACATCCAATTAAAACTCCATGGAGGATTTTTGCCGCAGTTTCACCTGTTTTCATCACTACTCCACTCTACTCTTTGACAAACACACTGGCAGAATACACGTTGCTCGTGCAGAGGGTTGATAGAAGCTACACATTTCACCACAAAAGCATGAGAGCACAAAGCCACATACCCAGGAGCACTGCCTCTCTATTCCGAGAGATGATCCCTTTCCATTCTCTACTTTCACACCACAGTTATTCACAGGCTGTCATTGCCCAAGAAACAATTCTGCTGACTGGACACCCAAATTGCAGTTCAAAGATCATTGGTGCTTAGGAATCAGAGAGGAGTTATGCAAAACTTCAGAGCAGCCACACAGGCAGACACAGATCACTTCCAAACTTGTCACGGAGAAATACATTTACTGCACTGTTTTAGGGACTGAGGCAATGTGCTTTGCACAGAAATTCTCTAATATCTTTAATAAATAACCTGTTAGAAGGTCAAAGTACTGCAGAATGACCACTTCTACAATATCAGCAAAAATAAACATTACGGTGAAAATAAGGTCACTAGAGTGTACAACAGGACAGTGGCTTAAATTAGAGTAAGCATGACAATATTTGCAGGCTTTTAGAGGTTTCTAAGAAAAAAAAAGTACTTCACTAAATAAAGTTGCTTTATAAATTGTAAGTATGAGGATCAAGGCTGACAGCTAATCCACTGAACCATCGCCTGACTTTTGTCAGAGCTAGCACCCAAAGGCAGAGAAATGACTGTATATTTGTCTCAGGGCATTCCTAACTTGGGGCAATTTCATTATTTATCAGCTGGGATGGGATGTTACAAAGCAGTCCTCCAGCTCTTGGGTCTCTCATGGGGGAAAAAAAAGTTGAACTGAAACTCTTGAGAAAAATTGAGACAGGACATTTTGAGGAGGCAACCTATTGATACAGAACTGTCAGCAGGATAAGCTCAGCAGCACCATGTCTATCTCACTTCTATTATTCTTTAATTTAGTACCAATGTGTTGTGTCTGCAGTTTGTGTGATGTACAGAGCATCAGCAGTGATTCTTAACATTCACCTCTTAAATAATGAAATACCTCCTCAGTACTGCTGCTTTCTACATTTCACTGAGGGCACAGATATATCCAGCAAGACCATTTCTAAAGATAGCTGCATATACAATATGGGTACTGCTGTGAGCATAAATCTAACACAAGAGAAATGCTCCAGCTCCGAATTTCTCTCTTATATAAACTGCAACACATCTGTTATATCTAGGAATAAGGCCTTTTCAAACTGGAAAGTTATCTAGCAAATACTAAAATGCAGCTGATACACTGGTTTGCTGCATAGCTGAGGCAACACCCTGTAAACTCAAACCTGCTCTATTCAAGGTCAGGTAAGAGTAAAATCTTACAGCAGACATTAGCTCAGCTCCCAGAAAGAGAAATCAATGTACAGCTAAGATTAAAAAAAAAAATCTGTGTTACATGCATTCTAATCTGGTCAATTGTTGTTTAATTTAAGACCATCATGACTGCTGGAGCAGCAAGCACTGGCTGCCTGGCTGCTCCTCACTATAGCTAAGCATCTTAGAGAGACAGCCTGTCTTGTGTCCTTCAGAAATTAATACCTAAGCCAAGTAATTGCAGTCACGAGTATACAAGCCTCCTGACTTCACAAGCCACAGGACACACATCACATCTGTCAGAAAACCAAAAAGAAGCAGAGCTCCAGCAGGTGTTCACAGGCAGGTCAGTGCTGGGCTGGGCACGGATCTGGGCTCCTGAGAGAGCTGGGGGGATCTGCTCCCTGGACAGGGCTGGCCCAGACTATTCAGCAGACTGGCCTCTATATTTATTAGAGCCCTTGCCAAGGAAGTCTCATGTTTTTCTCTCTGAGCTCCATGTGATTCCTGAGCAGCTCATTGCCTCTGACCTTCCTTGGGAGACCGTAAAACAGGGCTGGGGGAAGCTCAGTTCTTTACCCCAAACTCACAACACACTAGCACTGCACTAACAGAACGCTCTGATCTGTCTTCTGAATGAAGAGAAAAACAGAAAAAAGAGGTAAAAAGATGTGACTTGCGCATTAAAACCTGGATTTCCCCATAAAATGAAGTTCTGTACTGAACAGAGAGAAATTAATGGTTCTGTGCCATGAACAGGACGGATGGGAAATCACTGGGCAGTGGCAGGGTTCACACCCTGAACCACCACCACAGCTGGGTCTGGTAGCTCACAAAATACAGACACTCTATCATAACAAATTAAGTTTTCATTCAAGTCATAAGCATGAGTTGCACTCTTAGTACAAACTGGAGACAGAAATATATGAGGAAGATTAACTGTCTACGTAGAACTGTGAACATTTGGGGAAAAATGTCCTTTGGAAATTTTAATTAAAATACCTACAATTCCTTTTAATGTCAAAGGCACATTTTACAACTTGCTAACATCGCAGTATAAAGCTCGGTTTGACATTTGTTCATAAAAGCCAGAACTTGTCAGGTTAAAATAAAGCATTAATATTTCCCAAACATTAAAAATTTACCAATGTTATTTTAATATTCTCAGGGAATGTAAAAGGATATGATTTAAAAAAAATGCCTAATTTATTGCCATTTTTGTGCAGTTACGTTTTGTGTTGGTTACCTGGAGAACGAGAAAGGATGAATCAGGTTTACTTCTGCTTTCTTCTTTCTCTCTACAGCAATATATTCACAACTACAAGCTGCACTTTTTTTAAAAACAAAATTTCATAGCCATTTCCCAGTAAAATTCAGGAACAATTCAAGAAACATTCCCATAAATCTGAATATCAAAAAGTGCTTTACAGAACTATAGAACAGTTTGGTTTGGAACAGACTTTGAAGATCACATCATTTTGAGCCCCTGCCATGGTCAGGGACACCTTCCACAGACCAGGCTGCTCAGAGCCCCATACAACCCGGCCTTGAATGATTCCAGGGATGGGGAGCCACAGCTTCTCCAGGCAACCTGTGCCAGGGCCTCACAACCCTCACAGGGAAGAATTTCATTCTAATATCTAATCTAAACCTCTTTCAGTTTAAAGCCTTGCCCTTTCACTAAGTGCTCTTGTAAAAAGTCCCTCTCTGGCAAACGCTTTATAACTTCTGCATCACATTCATCCTAGAGCACCATCCAATGGAGATGGGAACTAGATGCACTGCGTGCATCCACCATTGTTCAATAAAACAAATATATAAATATGTGTATATATATATATTGGATATACTGTTCTTTGATACTGAAGCATCAAGAGAAACAAAAATAAGCATCACAGGTAACTCAAGAAAGAGAAACAGGAGCTTGGATATCCAACACACTGTTGTAGATTTCGTGGTACCTGCTGAAAATCCATAACTGCTTTATTCTTATCGTCTACATTTTAATAGATTTATCAGAAAAAAATTGCAAATCATCTCTTCTTGTTATCTGAACTTCTGAACATAAGCATCACCAAAACTCCAAACTCCTGTACGCCTTGCTCTAGCGTTGTGATCAATCACCAATCAACAGCATCACCAGTGGAAGAGAACAGGTTTCTTTCTACTCACTGGGGCTCCAAACAGGGAAGAACACAATGTAGATGTGTGGGACTTGGCAGGTTATCTACAAAAAGGTAGCAGATTCTCTCAGCAGTGGGCAAATCAACCACCTCTCACATGTTTGTCACCTCCTGCCTCACATTAAAATGTAAGAGCGGTGTAAGAGTATCTGAAGTGCTCCCCTTGGAGTCACAGAAATGCAAAATTCTTAATGCAAAATATACACATCTGAAGTCAACCCAGCTTGGTCTAAACATACCTGTAGCCTTCCCACAGGAGATTCCTGTGGGCAAAGAAAGAATCTTACCACTGGCTGGAGAAGCAACCCATCTATCTAACGTGAATATTGCATGAATGCATTCAGTGGTACTTCCCCACACTTGGATAAGAACTTCTGATGGATGCAACTACCCCTTTTTAGACCTCAGGGAATGAAAAGAAACCTTCTAGACAGCCAAATCTCTGGCAGGAATGAGCCCCTGCTGTGCTGCCACTCTGTGAGCTCCTGGTGTGTGAGTTATGAACCGTATCCGATGCACAGTGAGCATCCACGTCACTGCTGAAAAGCAGCGGTACAGCACTGACAAAGACAACTTTATCAGCCTCAGGCTTCAGCAGCAGTCAAGCTACAGGTAGCCACTGTAAATGTCTGGAACTTTTTGTGCAATCAGTACGATGAGACATTCATGAGGTGGGAGGAGAAAATGCAGTGTATGAGCTATGGAACAAGCCTTTCTGATGATGCTACTAGAAGCAGCAGGGAAGTAAATGTTTAATATTTTCTAACTAGAGCTGTTTTGCATAAAATAGCAGCGGTTTGGGATTGAGATTTTGAAAGAATCATCTGCTTGCATGGTATGTGTGCTCCAGAGCTGCTGCAAGATGCGCTGCAGATGTACCTACACATTACATTGCAGGTACAACTCTCAACAAAAAACCGCTACGTATATTCCATCTTCACTTCATTCAATCTTATTTTAGACAGTACTTCAAGGAAACAGTCATGTTAAATGATATATATTCCATGGCAAGCGTATTTAAAAATTTCATGTTTTCTAGTCTGGATCTGGAGTTATAAACTGGCTCAGATACACTACCAGGGGTTTCTATCTCATTAAAGGAACAGGCTGCCTTCTGAAATGTGCACACTGCATTACCTAGGAAGAAGTTGCTCCCTTTAGTTTGTAGTTTACAAGTTACTGGGGAAAACTGCTGCATGCAAGATTTGCTGGTCATGTGTAAGGGATATCATCTGCCATACAGTCATGGAATAATACTGTTGAGTTTGGAAAGGGGAAGAAAGAAAGCTGTGAGGAATACAGAGTGAAGAAGAGATGTGTGTGATCTGAAAACCAAGGCAGGGAGTGAGAAGGAGGAAAAGGAGGAAGATTGAACTGCAATGCTATGCTATATTCTCATCTTACTAGAGAACAAGTCAAAAGTACATACTTTGTTTTAGAGAGCTTAACAAGAGTTAAATCTGACATAATCAGTTTAAGGATAGAGAAATTATAGCTTGGCAAGAAGTCTGTTGCACATATTTAATCAAATAAAACATTAAGAATAGACTTGGGGGGGGAAGGGGCTGTGGAAAAAAACAAGCCAGAGGATTTTTCCTATTATAGGCTTTGTTTTTCCCTATTTTTAGATATGGGCTTTTTTCTGAGAAGCAAGGTTGAAGTAAGGAAGTCTATTAGAATTTTACAGAGCAAACAGTTTGGTAGAGGTTCATCTGAATTGTTAGACTCTCTTGACTTTACCAGAACAGCCAATCCTTAGACATTTCTTTATCAATAAAAACTAGTTTTGCTTTTACTCCTTCTGCCCTTATTTTTTCCCCCTACACACTTTTCATAATTTTCCCAGGATTTCTCAGAGGTCAGCTGAACTTATTCAACTTGAGATCAGAATTTGACAAGAGCTATCTCTGCTCTCTACCTACATATCCTTCAACCACCTGAAATGAAAGACTGTGTAGGGCAGCAGCTTGAGTGCAAGTACCAGCTCCCAAGTTCCCAAACTCAGCAAGTTCAGGCCATAAAAGGTCATCTAAGAAATAATTTGAGAATCTCATTTGTGGTTGAACAAAACCCTGCTGTATCTCCATGTCAGTCCAGATACATTTCGAAGAGAGAGATTAACTCAGTTACACAACATTTTTCATGCAGGCATCTCACTGAGCTGAAAACAAAATTGCGCAGATAAGCAAGGCTGGTAATGTTTTAAGTGGACTCAGTTTTTAGTAAATGCAGTTGCAGCCATCACATGAAATGAGAAGAAATTCATTAAGTGACTGGTGAGCGTAACAAAATGACCTGAGGACACGGGACTTTATGTGCACACACTCAGATGAGAGGCTACAAAAACTAAAATGCAGGGGGTGCCTGGCAGGTGAAGAACTGAAGATACCCAGGTAAGGCAGGGCTCTAAGACCATGCAGTGCCCTGGATGTGAGCAGGAGAATCAATTAGTTCTATACTTTACCGACAGCAGTGAAGCTTCTTAAGCACTGGTGTAATGTGCGAAACTGTCAAAATGCCCTGAAATACATCCAGATGTTGTGGTGAGTCCCATGCAGGTCTACTGCTACCATTTCTGTAATGTCATTTTCAGTAGGAAACAACAACAAATAAAAGAAGAAAAAGCTACCTTCAAGAAAATTGCATATTTTGAGACTGGGCTTCAAAAGTGGAAGGAGTTTTCCCTTACATTCCTTACAAACAATACATCACTCTGAAATGTTAAGCATTTTAAAATCTCATCTGTGTTCTTTAAAGTACTTGCAGGAAAACACTGGTGCATTTACAGACAATGACAAAAACCGCTTTGATATCACAAAGGATGATTAAAATCTCATTTTCCACTGCAGAAGCTTGTAAGAGCTACTCCTATGGTACAAATGCCTTATTAGCAATAATGCTAAAAAGAATAGCAAAGTTGTGTGGAACTATGTAACAAAAGGGGAAAAAAAAGTAATTTAAGGACTGCTTGCACAATCTTGGAATTTGGTTTATTTTAGTGCTGGCTATAAGATCTAAATTCACACATAATTCTGGTTCAATATTTACATATGAAAAATTGGTGCCAAATAGAACTTTGTGGTTGAAACTGTCTGCCTGCAAGGTACCCCAGCATGATTCAGGGCCAAATTTTGCCAGTAGACTCAGGAAAGCTCTCTTTGGAATCAGGTATATGTGTTCACCATAACATACCAATACATGCCTTCTCTTTTCTGGAGCAGAGATCTCAATTACTGCATTTCTAATAGAGGAATAAAAATTCTATGATAAATACAATACTAGAGATGGTTAACTGAGGCTGAAATGCTGAAATATTCTGTGTATCCCAAGCAAAGTCGGGGTTTATAAAATAAAATGTAAAACCTGAGATCAGTGGAGAAGGATGAAAGAAAGGGCTGGAGCGAGAGAAGGCACAGGGCTGGCTGGAACATGTCTGATCAACTCAGAGAAAACATCAAAACTCACAATATAATATGAAGGGACTGAGAAGAACATAGCTAAAAATGCTTTTGTAAGATATGTATAAGATTTAACAAAATAATGAGAGATAAATTCATAAAAAAATAGAGACACCAGAAACATAAGGGAAGGTGGGCATTCTGATCTTATTTTGGTTACTGTAAGGAGGTTGCTTACAGATGAGAACTACATGTTATCTCTCTACAGAGAAACATCTAATTTTCACCAAAGACACTGCAAAAGTATAACTAAAAGAATAAATGAACCATTTATTTACTCTGGGTCTTATCCTCTAAAAAGAAAAACAGGAAAAAATGATCAATGACAAAAACACACTGAGTTGAAATATAGTAAGAAGAGATTTAGTGAAAACATCATTTGAAGTAGCACATTTAGAGGAAAAAAATTACTTCCAGGTAGTGATGTAAGGATGAAACAGAAAAAAAAAAATAAAGGAGAAGGAGGAAGATCCGAAGCCAGGTCTCAAATTTCATTAAAAGCGCAATTCCTTGTAAGTCTTGCTGAAGAAGAAAGGGAGGTAAAAATGCAGATAGGAAGAAATAATGATAAGGTTTGGTTTGCATCCAGCGTGAGAGTGACTTATGAAGTCACACAGGACATGGAAACTGAATATTAAGAAATGCTAGATGTATATTTTCTCTGTGGAGAAAATATGGACTTTCATATATTTTGCCTTTTTTGGACTATCACCAAAACCAGCTTCTTTCTCTTTTTTGATTTAAATTAAACTAGCAAGAAATTTCAGCTGGCAAGTTGATGTCACAAAGTTATTGAGAAGAACTCCCTTCAAAACAGTCGTGACTGGTTGTGCAGAGTGTTTTCCATAGTCTGACATATGTATGAGGAAACCCAGACTGAGATCCTGAGACCCCTGGAGCAGAAAACAGCACAAGGAGTCCACCTAGCACCTATTCACAAAGAAATGATTCACTAAGATCAAGATTTTGACAGAAAGTCACTTCCCAGGTTTATCATTTCTGAAAGATTTTAATGTTGCCTTGCAGCCTTTTAGAATAGAGCCCAAATGCCCTCTTTTCACTCAGCCCCTGATTTAGGAGAGCAAAATGGAAAGTGATGCAATACTATAAATAAAAATTGACGCTTTTTCACTCCAGTCAAGGGAGGCCTAAAGGATTAGAGGTGTCCTCCTACAGAGAGACTACAAACACATCGAGTGGAGCCTCAGGCCCCATCAACAACCTTCTGGCACACACCTTTTTAAAGAATGAAGGATTCGTAACAGAAATTCCATAACAACCTCTTTCTACTCACAGTATGGAACCACGGTGGGATGCAGCAAAGAAAAGCAGATCTGCATTAATTTCACTGGTTTGAGTATATAAAGAATATACTATCCCATTAACTGAGTGAAAAAGCCTCAAATGTTAATGTAGGTAATGGAAGAAGAAAATACTAGTGCATACACACACCATATCAGAATAAAGTTAATTGGGAAAGCTGTTTCTGTGAACCTCTCTGCTTATTCTAGTCTGTCTTGGGCCTAAGTCATACTCAAAAGAAAAAAACACATAAATATATAAAAGAATGGCTTTTTCCAGGAGATCTTCAGGATGACTTGATGAAGAACCTGAGTAGCTTATTAACCACTGCAAAAATAGATGGGGAGGCTCACAAATTTGGGTAGTTGAAGATGATTTGAAGATACTGCATATCAGTTTTTTTGTGGCAGCAAAACAGCAAAAGGAAGCAGCCAAGGTGAAAGAGATCTGAAATTACTCTGGATTCCCATCAGCTGACCCTTTGCTAACAAAGCAAAAGACTGTTCTGTGTCTGTTAAGTCCTGCTGCTGTAAAGACACATCTCTGATGATCCCTTCCAACCCATGACATAGCTTGTGGGGCACATGGAAGGTGAATAATTATAAAAACAAGGACAGTAAAACTGCAGGGGAAAGTGTGGCCTTTCATTCACAAAGCACTTCTGACACCTCAGACCTCCTCTGGTCCAAGGGAGCTGCTGGCCCATTCTCAGCTTAGGCACAGGTGCTGTGTGACAGAGGCACTGATCTAACTAAAGGCAAACCCAGTAACTCTGGGAAATCCCCCATCTTGCCCTAATCTCACTGAACTTGCTGAATGCAAATACCATTTTATGCCAAAGCTACCTACTTATTATTTTTTGTTTTGTTTTGTTGTTTTTGGGTTTTTTTAATAGACATATCATCATTATTATCCTTTAAGAAAAAGAAACATAAAACAAAACAAACCCAAAGAGATTGGTGGAAATCTTCAAACATCAGTGATAAACCCCTGTTCTCATGGACCATTTTCAGCAGCATTCAGAAGGTCTATTTTTAGGGATTCAATTACATTGAAGTAACCGGTTAAGGGAATTGTAATCACACAGAAGAAGTGGGATGCATGTGATCCTCTGTGTACATACAACATCCACAAGGCTTATGAAATCCATTCACAGCAGAGGAAATACTCTAAACATATTTTAAGAGGCTCTGTCAGCAGTTTTACAGCAAGACTCATTCACATTTGTAAGTCATGAAGAAAAAGCTGTTTTCTGTCCATGCCGTATGAACAGATTTTGTTTGGTCTACAGCTCGTATTTAAGTTGCAAGTAAATAAATCATCCTGCCTGAATTAGTTGATGAATCCCATCCACGGTATTGAGAATAAATATTTGATTGGGACTGAATTAACTCTTTGCAGATTTGTGCTCATGTTTACATATACCAGAGCTGCATGGAAAAAATCCCCAGGATACGTAGGCTATTAATCAAATTAGCCAAACACGTTTACCTGAAAAAAATAAAAAATAAAAGGATGCAAAAGGCAAAAAGAAAAAAAAAAAGTGCAAGCCAGCTTCTAGAATTATTTTGAACATTTGATATGTTGACACTTTCATTCAAAACCAGATTGGACAGGAGGATGGAGGATAGTGAATCCTGACAAGTTGAAATGTAAATTAAGATGTTTTCTTGTCTTTACACATGCCTCCCAGAGAAGCTGCTACAGAATAACAACTTGGGCTTCAAATGAAGTTCACACCTTATCTACAGGCTTAGACAATACAATTACATAGCACTGAGATGAGATTGTTAATAAACAAAGAGGTGACTGGGAGCTGGAAATCAATACATTAATCATAACAAAGACATTGTCATTTTACAAGGTTTTGGAGTGATTTTGCACCAAATAAAGCCCTATGGGAGAATGTCAATAAATGACTGTTTGGCCTCACAGCCTAAGCGGAACTGGATACTTCCAAAACTAAAGCACAAACTTCAGTTTACGGGGTGGGGAGCGGGAAGTCATGCTGTAAGTCTCTCCAGCCACATCCCCCTCACTCCCTTAAGCTGTTCCCAAAGCTCCCAGAGGACTGTCATTATTAAACCAAACACCACACAGCAAAAGGCAAGCTGATCTCACTCTGCACACTCCCATTTTAAAGGATGGCAGTAGAAATATTAACAATTCCATCCTCAGCGAAATGTAAATGTTTCTCTCTGTCATAGGAAAATAGTGGAAAACAGATTCCTTTTGTCATTCTCATGTTTCTATCTGTGAAAAATAAAGAGTTAAGAAGGATTTATCTTTGCTCCAAGTCCTATTAACTGTTCACCTGTCATCTATAGCATAATCTATTTATGTAACACTTTGTAAAGCTGCATGAAGTAAACTTTTCCAATGAGCAGCAGGTGAATTAATGACCTGCTGGTTCTTCTTACACCACGTTTAGGACAATTAGAGGTCTTGCTTGAATGTTTGCTAAAATAAACCTTGCCCTGCACAAGGGGCATATGCATAAAATTTTTTTAATGGAAACAAAGGATAATATTATTGTGTGATCCTTCAGACAACAAAACATGGGGCGCTAGTAGGTTTGGCATAAAATGCACCTGTCACTGTATTGCAAGATTTGACATAGCTGACTAAACTGTAGTTCAATGTCCAGAGACAATATCAAATAAATTCCTATCAATGTGAACATTCAACACTGATAAACTCTTTTTCAAATGCTAAACCAGATAAAATACTAAACAGTTTGTTTAAAATGCAGCATTAATACATTTCAAAACAAAGTACCTATCACTGCTTACTATCGCCAAAGTTTACAACTGAAATTTTATTTGTAGTTTCTTTAGAGTTTTCAGTCACTTTCTTCATTAACACACTTGCAGGAAAACCACTAACAGGACAGCAGGTTTCCAGAACAGCCTTATAAATTAATTAGGGTATAGAAAACCTCATTCTACACAAGTTCAGTTCTGCCAGCATCACAAATGAGTTGCTGTGTTCATATGCTTAATCCACGAGATCTCAAGTTATTCACGTCCTCCTTGGAGTTTGCAGGATTAGACTCTAAGCATGTTGTTTCCTCCCTCTCCAGTCCTGTCAGTAAATGTGGGATCAGAGTTCAGAACATGCCTGATTCTGCTCTCCTAATCTCCAGTAATCTTCTCAGTGACACACTATCTGTTGCAGAATATCGGGAGGCCACATCAAAGTGGAACAGTGAGTGGAAACATTAAATTGCGTCCAAAGTTATCAATGAAGGCTCCATTTGCTGCCAAAAAGGTAAAACAGTATCTATTCACAGTCTCACTAAACATTAAGTCAATATTGCCTAAAGTCAGTAACTTCGCTCACAAAGCTGATTACAAATACTACAGGTTGTGTAGGCCAGATGTGTTGTTACTTCAGCTTCTCACAGAAAATTCCAGGTAATTCATGGCTCAGTGAAAAATCAACTGCCACAGTGCTGTACACAAAGGAGGGTTTGCACAAACCATCATATAGAGTTCCACAGTGTGAAAATTTAATGGGTGGATTCAACCTATGGAACCCTCTGGAGCAGTTCTAAGGGGCAGAGAATAAAAAAGAGCATCTTCCTTCGAAGTCACTTGTGTCATCAGGTAGCAGAGAGAGAAGAAAAACAGCAAGACAGTACGTTTTGGCAACACAGAACACAGAGCTGGGACCAACACTCTACAAAGAGCATTCCCAGCTGGAAAAAAAAAAAGGAAGTATCTATCTGTGAAAGTCTGATCACCTGCAGTGACGGAAGCAGGTATGAAAAGGTTACGAAAAAGTTCAACAAGGTGAAAGGATGTGTGAGGACTGAGACCTCACCCAAATGTCAGTTATGAAAATATATGTCCAAAGCCCCTCTTCGGCCCAGTGTTTGCCTAATATGGCTGTTCTGCTGCCTGTACTGCCACAAAGCCAGATCTAATTAAACAAACCAGAAAGACTATCACTGGTTATGGTCCTTGTTGAAACTAAGCTGAACTTCTACACATTATATATATATTTCCACATAAAAATTATATATAAATTATATAATTTATATATACGAAAATTATAGATATATAAATCATGCTGGAAAAATCTAGATTTCATTAGTTTTCCTTTTATTTTTTTTTTTTTTTAGAATTTCCAGGGTTAATCCATTTATCAACAGACACTTGATTTTTCTTCTGTAAATATCTTTTCCTCAGTTTTAATTAAGAAAATATGGAAGAGCCTCACCTTTCCTGAAACCGGCTCTGCTCTCAAGAGGTTATCTGCCCATTCAACATCACAGGGTTTAATAAAATGAGTATCTCATTGTGTAAGAGTGATATTTCCCAACATCTCTTCTTGTTACTTGTTATGCAATTCTATCATGCACTGCTTATTCAGGCAGGGAATGCTGATGTTCAATTTTGTAAAACTACTACCTTATTTTGGAGAATGTTCTTTAAAATTCAAAATAGGACAACAGTTGTTGACAGAGCTTAGCAGGTTGTTCAAGGAAACGTAGCGTAGTAAAACTATGCTGCTTTTTAAATATTTATATCTTTTTAATCCTTGCAGAGGATAATCCTCTTTGCAGTGGGCAGGAACATGAATACCCATGATTGTTTTTAAGTCCTTCCTTTTCAAAAGTCAGATTTGCAATTTATTTCCGCCCTAAAATTTTAATGCAAGTACTTTCTTAAAATATTGCTGGGATCAGTTTACCTTCCGTAAGCAAAGCGCCTGTCTTTGTGGTGGTCCCCAAATGTATCCCACAGCCTGAGGGAAACACTCACTTCATCCACAACATCTCTTGAGCGTTCAAGGACCTAGAACAGAGCACACATAATGTTCTCTTTCCCTCCATCAAACAAGCACATTTCTAATTAGCCCCATAAGAAGCCCCAAGGCACACCAGGCCAAGAGTCTATTACATGTAGTTTTCACCAAATGCAGTGTTTCATAAAACAGGCAGAATATGCACCTTCCTAAAAATAGGTTTGATAAAAAATTTACTTCAGAATGAGAGGTGTATCAGACCATGGCTCCAATAGAGATCACTCATAAAATACTCGTGAGCTCATTGCTGCATCCTGACAGAGCCAATAAATAACAGTCCCACCTCCCAGCATGTGCTCCCCACTGGGTACACCTGCAGTCAGTCCTCACCTCTTGGCAGACACGGTACTGATCAATGGCCCAGACGGTTGGAACGTGAGTTGCCAGCAGCTGATACTGAGTCAAGGTTGTGTTGCAGGCTCTTGCACAGATCAGACGAGTCTTCCCCACTGCATTATCTCCAACCACCACACACTTGATAGTTTCAACGTTGGGTCTTTCGTAGTCCATGTCAATGTCCATTTATCAAAAACTGTAACAAGACGATTAAACTTGTTTTCTACTGCTGTGTGTAAACAGAGCTATCCAGAATCAGAGCCTTTTACTTCCAGTTTTGAGAGATGCCTGAAGAGGACAACCTCTTAAAGAAAGGCTTGTAGTAAACTGTACCCAAGTGAGCTGGCCAGCCCTTTAAATGCCACTCGGTTATGCAAATGCACAACTATTTTGACCGCGGTTGGTTTTTGCTGTTCACATGCTATTTTCACTTTGGTTTCTGTAAACACAAGCCTGTTTGCAGAAGATAGATCTTGGTGAAACAAGGACAGCTAGCACAAACTTACCTCTTGCTAATACTTTTTATGCCAGGAAGGAAAAAAAAAAAAAAAAAAAGGCTGGACATCAGTTGGTTTAACCTGAAGGATACCAGTATAAACTTGCCTTCCACAATCCTACCCATTCAGGACTTGATTTAGGGCTGTCCAAACAATATTGGTAACAGCAAGTCACACAGATGGCTTCAGCACACAATAAAACTGAGTTGTAAGGTGACTCCAGAGACTGTTCTCTACAAACCACAATTCCCCATTATATCCTGTATGCATCCCATACTCCTAATTTTCCAAGCAGAAGTTTGTACAGTTCATGGACTTAAATGAAAGCAGGAACTTGCAAATATACACGTATACCTAAAAATACTTTTTGACATGACAATGGAAAGTGAAGATACTATTCTCATGGAAAAGTTATTATTGAAACTATTACCTAAACATCCTATGGCAACATATTGAACATATGCCTGGATACAAATGCAAGCTGGGAAAAATGGGTATTTCAAAAAATAAAACCAACTCATGTATGTTTACTACAGTCTGTCATTTTCATATGTGGGATCATAGTTTGATATATCTGAATTTGGTTTTCTAATGTCTGGTAATCTGCTGAGCAATCTGGTCTCTGCCAGGGAACTGTAATCAAGGAGGGAGAAAAGGGAAAATGCAAGTCACAAACATGTTCAGGAAAGCTTGCCTAATAATTATTTCAGCAAGAAAACATACAGCAATTTAATTGACAAAACTCAGGTCATCATCTGAAATGATGGTGTCCTTTTTCCTCAGAAGAAAGCACTACAGATAAAGAAAACAAATTATTTGTTGTAATACCTTTTTAATATTCACATCTCATTCACACATTAATATAGAATATATATTAACTGTCAGGCTGTTTAAAATAACAGATATAAGCTGTTTTGGTGTCCATTTTTCACTGTCAGAAGCACTGAGTTCTGATTTAAGAAAAGCAAGTTTAGTAAAGGCTAGTCAAACACTAATTTTAACTGTATTCTTTCATTATTTAACCATGAAAACAAAAGTCAGTGTTAGAACTAGATGTTACCTATTTAGATAAAATTTTGAGTATGGGCTGCATGCTAGCAGCTATAATGGCTAAGGTACAGATGTAATCTTTATTTACATGTGGATGGAGGAGTTATGGGTGACACAGACGGCAAGGTGCAAGGGTGAGTTTATGCCACTACTGGGTCACGCTGTCATTTTGTCACAGACTCTGAATGCTCCTGGAAATGCTACAGCACAGACCAGCACAAAAGAGTTATCCGAGTTATCCTTTAGTTATCCATTTTAGAGTTACCCTTCACTAGACTGAAACACAGGCCCAGAAACTTTTCATCCTGGCACAAGTACGTGGTTGCACAACTAGAACTTTGCAATCTGCCAAATGCAGAGCAAATAACAACAGGGCTTCAAACACACACACAGAGTATGTAAACCCTAATGGCCTTGTGATCCCAACCTGCTGGGTCGGCACAGGGGTTGGAACTGATAGGGACACAAAGCAACTAAGATACTGCCTTTATCCCTTCATCTGAGTTGTAACCTGCATCCTGAAAGGTTACCAGTCTTGGGGTAAAGCACTACAGAGACTTCCAGTTGCCTGTGATCCAATCACAGCTGCTTGCTGGGTGCAGGCTCCCATGAGGATGAGACCTGGGATAGCCTGTGGGCTCTGGACCCTCTCTGTGATCCCAAATATGAGAACAGAACTCAGAGCTAACTCCTCTTGCCTCCTCAGCATCCTCATGAAGAATAAAGTCATGATATAAATAACAGTACAAAACCAAGATGGTTTCTTCCACATGACAGAGAATGAGACATGTTTCTAGCCCACAGCCTCATAGGCAGGGCCCTGAATGAGTCGCAAAAACCCAAGAGCTTTCAGCATGGGATCTTAAAAAGTTTCATTTCGAGTCTGAGAATAAACAGCAACCCCCTGACATATTATGTGGTATTAAATTACTTCATATTTTATTCATGCATGGACTAGACATCACAGATGGAATGTGGAAATGTTTACAAGGCTAGAAAACAAAATGAAGGAGTGAGGCTAGCCAGTGTGTCTGGTTGGTTTTAAACTACCAAGCAGAGATGCCAAATCAATTTTTCTTCCAACCCAATATTCCATTAAAATGCTGTTACACAAATTAGCTGAGGATTTTTATACAACAATTTGATTTAAAAATTCTTCAAAAGTTCTTGAATGGTAGTTCTGCAAATATGGGCTTCAGTCAGTCACAAAATATGTATTAAGTACAAAGTCTGGAATTTTAAAAAAAATTTCAAGAGGATAACAAGGCCAGTTTAAAATTAACAGGCAAAGCTAAATAAAAGTAACTACATAAAACAATGCAGTTATCTGAGAGTCCTACAAAAGGAACACATGAAAAAAAAAATTGGAAATTAATTGACTTTTTAAATTTTCCGATATACTTACTAACTTAATTAAAGCAAAGTTATTACAGGGCTCAGACACAGCATGCCCAAATGCACTGCTGTAGATCAATGGCAACCTAATGAAGACATTTTTAGCATGACCATACTGCACAGGACAGAGATTAAAATAAACTGGGAATAAAAACAAAACTAGAGCTTTGTGGATATGGTAAGGAAAGTTCTTAAATCCGCTCCATTATGTATAGTGTAACTATGTATTAAAAATGCGGATCATTTTAATACTGTTTACTACTTTTCAGGAGTGGATTAAAGCAGAAATAGTTCCTGAAGAGACTGACAGACAGAAGCCTGGAAAAATATGTAGACAACTCAAATAAAACCAGATGCTAACAACAAATTACAGTGTAAACAATTAGCAAAACAAGTTGATTAAATGCTTACAAATGTAGCCAGAAACCTTCTGGCTACTGGAATGATTAAAGCCAGGAATATGTGCAATATCTAAAAAATACAGCCACAGTTGTTTTTTTTTAACGTAGCCTCTAAGTTAAGCTTGTGTTAAAACCTATTATATAATCACACTGATTTAAAATGCTAAACATGTATTTACAAAACTTAAATAAAAAATCGACAACAATGAAACAACTGGATTTGAGCTCTGAAAGTCTGGTAAAATCTGGGAAGGCACACTGGAACAGAAACTGAACTGGTTAGGCAAGAACAAACCAGCACACATAAAGATTAAAAAAAAGGCATAACATTCCCAGACCACTGCAAAACTTGCTAAAACCAACGTACAACCTGCAATAGCTTAGTTTACCAACAAAAGAAAGTAGGGTAAAGCTCAGAGGAAAGTTACTGGAAGCGTGACCAGTCTCAGAGAGGGCACTGCCAAAAAAGCCAGAGAAAGACAGAAAGGCCATCAAATGAGGGGCAGCAGAAAACCCACTAAGGAAAAGGTCTGATCAGAAATGGCTGTTCCCAAAAGAAAGCAGCACAGGATTCAGCTCCTTAATCCAGTTCTAAAGAAAGATGAGCAGACGGATGGAAATGAAAGAAGATACCCGTAAGAATAACACAGGATCTCAAAAATCTCTTAGGATGTTTCTATTTTTACATTGTCACCTGTGATTGTTTGCAGATGAAGGGAAGACTATGACAGCCAAAAATCAGGAGATGTGAGTAGACTCAAGATCTAACATAAAGCCATTTAATTCATTCACCTGAATAGCACTTTAAAAATATTCCAAATAAACCTGATTTATTTCCAAAGAAGTATAAGGTTAGTGTTTTGAAACATGGCTTGCAGATGGTTACGGTTGCTGATTTCTTTCTCTGTTGCTTCACTTCAAATTGCTGTAGGGTGCTTGGTTTTTAGTTTAGTTTTTCCTCATTGCTAAATGAGTTGTTATTATTATCACTAAAAAACAGTTGTGGTTGCCATAGCATGCAGGCTAGTCAGCCTCAGTAATGAAACACTGCCTTTCTAGAGAAATTTTCCAAGAGATCTGTAGATGAAGCACATCACTTCATTATCTAGTCCCCTGGTACACAGAATTAAACACAACAGACAAACACAATCTCTCTCACTCTCTGTATTAAAGTAGGTGTATTAGTACACAATAGATAACCAGATCCTAATCATGAACTTGTCTTGTGTTAAAAATACAGTTCATTATATTTAAAGCTATAGTTGCATTTTTCTCTGCTAGAAAGAAAGAGGATGAAGATCCAAACCCAATAGCAAGTTGCCTGTGCAGGATCATAAATCCACTCCTATGGATCCACTTTGAAACATCCAGATATTCTATATCATCACTTAGAATATAAAAAACATAGTCAAGATTTTTTTCAAAGAGCAGTAGCTAATTATCATCCCTTTTCTCTTCAGCAAAACACCACAAACAAATCACTAAGAGTGATTAATCAGTAATTATGGGGTGATCCTGCAGGCATTTACTTCTTAGCTCTGCACTTAAACATGCCCCATAAGACTGATAGAGCACACCTTAGCATGAAACCAGGAAAGCATTTTACTTAGTTGTTAAGAGCAAACTCTTCAGATGACAGTTCAGAATGACAGCATATAAGAACCTTTCCTGCTCAGTAGAGTTTTTCTCTAAGTTATTCCATGGGAAAAAAAAAAAAAATTCAACCTGTCTCAAGTAATCTGACTAAACATGCAAACCAGGAACTCCTTTAAACAAATGGGTTGCCAACCACAATTACAATGTCACCATTTTATTAGAGAAATCTAATGGAAAGAGACACCAAACTCCAACATGAATTAATATGAATGGTGGGAGTGGGAACTATTTGAAAAACTCAGGGCACCAGTACAGTAACATTTACCCCCAAAAGACACACTCCCTGAAACTATATGAAAGAGCATTTGTAGCTACTCCATATTTCAATCTATTCCAGAGATGTATTTTTTTAGTATAGTTTTGGAATGACTCCTTCAGAGAGCCATTAGGAAATAACACGTCAAAAAGAATACAAAAAAATTTATGAGACTACGCAACACCCTTACCTCCATCCCCAAGTTGCAAAATTACTGCCTGCAACCATGGAAACTGGAAAAGGAGATGCAAAACGCCAAGTTCTTCAGCCACTAAAATCACTACCTTACACTGCAGAGTCCCAAGGCACCAGCACCTCGGAAGGGACCAAAAACCACAAGAGCCAGAACAAGCGTGTGAAATGTTCCTTCTCAATATATAACCTGCCAGGTGTTGTTTCAGAATCTTAATGGATTAACACATCTATGCCAGGGGACAAAGCAGGGGGACTTAGTGTTCACTTGTGCAAGAGCACAGAATTCACAGACAGCTCTGATCTGGGGAAAGGTTAAGGGCCAAAAGGCTGTTTTGTGGTTTGGCTCAATTTAATCACTGAATTTAGGGCTCCACCAAGTATATTTGTGAAATAAATCACAACGTGGTATCAAGTAACAGATAAGCTATACCAGCTGCTGAAAGACCATGACAAAACATTTTTTACAAGGGTATACATTAATATTAGTGTTTTACTAAATCACAGGAGGGCAGATGGGGAGACTGGTTTAAAAAGAAAAACTATTCCTAAATCAGCATCAAAGAACCAGCAGCTGACAAAGCATAATAAGATCCAAGGTGGGATCAGATCACCAAGTCACCATGGGACAAAGGTGGGCATGATGCACATCAGGCTGGATTCTCATCCAGGAGGAAGCAGCACCACCCTATAGCCATTATTTAAAGTCCTGGCAGTTCACATGGAAAGACTGAAAAGGAAGAGAGAGACTTGGGAGGAAGAAATTCAAGATTAACTCTGGAATTTATCACCCACTTGCCCTACACCTGGTCCATTGACCAAAGAAAACAGATACAGCCAATGACTGGGAATGGAGAAAAGCCCTTATACTCCAAAGCTGACCTGATCTACAATGAAAGATCCTTGGATCTATGATGGGTAAGAAGAGAGTGGTAGCTGACAGGATTTTTTTTTTCACTGCATGAACTGATAAATGAGATAACCCTGGATGCTGCTGCTCACAAAAGGAGAATGCAGGTTAATATCTTTCATAAGGGCAGAATCTGGTTCTACCCTTTTTCATCTGTTATGGAATAGCTTGGGGCCAGTATCAACAAAGAAATAAATCCCACAGAATGCTGCTAAATTTGATACAGCTGGAGAAGGTGAGTACTGAGCTTGCCATCAAGAGAGACCCCACTTGACTTACCTGAACCAGCCTCTTTTGCATCAATTTTTGGTCAACAAGCACCAGATTTATTCCTGGCCTCTACCTCTTACTCTGTATTACATGCTGGAAGAATAAGATTCTCAGAAGCCTTCAATCAGCTAGTCCCCACTGTCCCCACTCTATCCCTCACCTTTTAAAGCAAGAACAAAACTGGCCATGGCCTCATACAGAAATGAAAGGAGCAGCCCCTGTGGTAAAGATGAAAAGTCGAAGGACAGAACAGATGCCTCTAAGTTTACCTGAAAACTTCTCGGTCAAATCATCACCACAACCTTTGTAGAAACTGTAGAGACAGGGAATTCCTGGTTTGTAGTATCAGGAGCCTGTCACTCTGCTCTTTGTCTGCATGTCTGAGTCCAGATTTGTTGTCTCTAATGGTTAGTTATTAGGACCCTTCATGAAGCCTGACCTACATCTGTAGACAGAACAACTTTTGGTCAGTAGGAATAAGCACTTCCTTAGATGAACAAAAATCAGAGATAAAGCAAAACACAAATTCTTTCCCCATCACAGTGTATAAAACAGACTGCCCTGAAGCTCAATAGCCAAGCATGAAAACATCCAACTTTAGGTACAACAGATTCTCTTGAGCCTCCTTAAAAAACACAAAGCCCACAAGGACCTGTTTTTGTGTTACACATACCCAGACTATCAGACCAAATAGAGATGCAAATATGGAGTTCAGCATTAGACTTGAACTGTGTCAAATTTTTACAAGTTCTGAAGACCTGAAGGGCAGAAATCAACAAGCTGATTACATTAAGAAGCTCACATATTATTTTGACCTGTGACATACCTTGGGATATCCTTTGTGATGAGATCATCTCCCTAGAAATTAATCCATATAGCAGGTGAAAGACATTCAAGGACCTCCTGTGTGAGAATCTGGGATGAATGTGGGAGGGCCTGCACTGTCACTCTTCCTTTCACCAATTTTTCAGAGTCTACCTCAAGAACAAGCCACAACACGGGACAGCCCCTTGTGCCTCCTTTTGCTTCTTCTTTCACTGTGCAAAGATGTGGAAAATACTGGACCCACCCCTGGACAGAGGAAAATATCCCACAGCTGGTACAAGACCAATTTAAGGCTCACACTTTGGCTTCGCAGATGCATTTTGTGAGGACTCCAGATACACCCAGCTACAACTGACTACTCTTTCATTTAACAGTGATAATAATCCCAGCAGACACAAGGGACTAAGGAGTGACCAAGATCTGGCCTTGCTATAGGTCAGAATCTCTCATATCATCACAAACTGAACTTAACTGTGCCTGACATTAGAGAACCACGTACCTGAAGAACAGACAATACCCACTGATGGCGATAACCATCACCAAACAGCTGGCACTCTATAAAGCAGCCACCCATAAAATGCCATTGTTCACAGTCCTTAGATTAGTCCTCCTTCTGCAAGAAAAGATTATACTGCAGGAGCAGAATGAGGGTGCACTGCTTAAGAGCATTTTAATTCAGCTCAAGAACACATTTTTGAAACAAATGCTCCATGCTTTGTTCACAACAGGTGCAGCCACAGAGTGCACAAACTGAATTCCTTTCAGGTGAATCTGAAGTGAAAGGTGTGCCACCCACCACTAATGAATAAGTGTTCAGTCCATAGGACTAGATTAAAGGCCATCTGAAGTAACACCCTTTGTCCCTGAACTGTGTGCAGTGTGGACACTGGGTCCTCAGCAACAATTTTTTTATCCCCAGGTCCCCTGCAACTGCATCAAATAATCCACTAATGTAGATAAAACATCAGATGCTCTGGCTCCTGTTTTAGTATTTGGATCAACACAACTGGGGCCAGGCTGCGGTTGAATCCTTAGTGATTGCAATACCCAGGAGTATTTGGGATAATATAAAAAACTTGAGCTCAAAGGAAGAAGGGTCACTGGAAAAGCCTGATTCAACCCTACTATGTTTCATGGTAATAAACTCCATGAAATCTCTGATTTTACTCTTTTGCAATTAAGACACTTGTACAGTATTAAACTACTGACACTGTAGAATAGGTTGTTGGTGATTTCACCCATTTATAAAGACAGGTGTTGACATTGTATGCTGACTGGTAACAACATTATTCTGAGCAGCATTCCCAACAGTCCAGAAAGAAAAACAACAACAACCACCCAATAAGGCATTCTCCCAACTTTTGTGCATTTCTGTGAAGAAAATATTTATCAAGTTTTGCTAGAGCTACAAAGAAAAATATTCCAGAGACACTGGTGACCTTCTAACACAGAGAGCTGTTGAATTCACTTTCGGTACTTGTTTTCTTTACAAAATAGAGAATCAGGCTCTTATTTCTTGAACTTTTCTCATGCATTTTCCTCTTAGTTCATCAGTCATGTTAGAAAAATGTTATATGTGATTTTATTCATTCCCAGAGGTTATTACCACAAGGAAATTACCCAAGGACAGTGAGAACTTACAATGACAGCAGGTAAAATCCCCCAAAGACTTAAACACTCACTAGAATAGCAAATACTTCAGGATGTCAGACTTCAGATAAATGCTACTTTCAGATCATGGGTCAAGTCCTGCATTTATGTCTCAAATGCAAATCCAGCAACATTACCTGAATAGTGCAAGAGGCACAAAGATGTGGGGTTTACTTGTATTGCCTAGTGCCACACTTGCAAAAACATACTTTAAAAAGAAGAAAGAAATTGCTATCTTGTGTCTCATGTCAGACAGAAAGGAGAGGAAAACAGAAAGTAGAATGGTGTTGGATGGGAACCAAAGGGAATATACACTTATATTTCATGAACCTATCCCTGATACCAAAGGGATATGACCACATGCACTGCAGGTTGCACCAGTTATAGCTGAGGCACTATCCACTCCTTCAGCACAAGCTTTTGAGCTCTTTTATGGAAACCCAATCAATGATCCAAGGGTACATTCACACCAGTCTGACTAGTCTTGCTCCAAACTATTCCACATGTCTGCCATGTGCAGCAAGGACAGCTCAGCCTTTCCCTCCCTCCCAAACACATACTTTGCCCTACAGTGTTTGTGTACTCTTCTGGCAGAATAGATGGGAGCAGGGGAGGAGAACATCAAACACCTGTTGCTCCTTTGCTTCTCCTCCTTCAAGGTTTCTCTGTACTTTCATCTCCTTCAGCACAGGGCAACATCTGGATGTAGGACTCAAGCATTCTTTCAGCAAATAAAATGTATTAGCAAAGAACCAAACATTGGGATTTACTGGTCAAGTGATCAGCTCTTCCTCTCAGCCTAATGCTCTACAGTATTTGTGAGGCTTGGAGTTTTAAAGGGCAGTTTTAGCTCCCCGGAGCTAAAATTGATGTTTATTTCTTCTTGGATAAAAATACTTCTGTGTATCTGAGCCTGTCCCAGATCTTATGCTCCTTAAGTATTATGTCACTTAAATAAAGAACCCTAGCACAAATATTGAACTCACAATTTTTTTTTCTTCTGTTAATAGCGGATAGATACACTGTATATCTGAGACACAGAATCCTGTGTACAGATCCAACATGCATAGAAAAGAAAAGCATAGCCTAATGGGAAAGGAAATCAGGAAAATACTGAAAAGAGATGAAGCCATTCTGTTTCCATGTAGTGTGATTACCAGTCCTGAAATACAGCCTGTACTGAGATATGTGCCATTCAGTCGCTACTTACACTGAGCAGTCATATGACAAGTTTTCAATGTAGTCCTAAGAACAGTGGGGTTCTCCCCACATGCATTATTCTTACCTAGAAAGACCTGTAGTTAAAGAACTCCCCTTAAGCACACTGAGCAAGCTTATTTCCACCTCAGCTTCTATTACAGCTCAAGCTGAACATTTGGCTTCAAGTCAGCTGTGTGTCCTGAAATAGTACACAAACTGAGGATGAACAAAGTCATTGAGACTATTCTGGCATCACTTCCTTGCTCTTGCTGTGACCATATGCAGAGCCTCAAGGGCTTTCTTTTATTATTATCATTTTTTAAACAAGTATATTGCTTCCTTCAGAAGCCTGAGTAGTGCCTTGACCAATAGAAAGCAACTTAGAGCTCTCTGACTAGTCTGCCTCAATACGTCTAGTGACCGATTTCTCTTTGCTCTAGATGCTGGATGCCACTAAAGGTTGACTAAACAAATTAAAAGTCTACTACTGTTTGGCTCTACCCCTTTCTACGGCCCCCAAATAGGTCCCGACACAGATACCTGATAATCTGTGCTGCAAGACCCCCCAGCAGCCTCCTGCTGTTGTCACAGCAACTCACAACAGACTCCACAGACACGGCAGGGGGAAAGAAAGGGGGGGAAAAAAAGGGAGGAAAAGAAATCCTTCGGGCTTTTAGGAAATGACACTCAGAAGTACCAAGCGCCAGTAGGTTTCTGCTTCCCGTACACATCGTACCCCTCTATTTTTGCCTTACACCTCGTGGCCTCACTGCAAGAGGAAGCCAGACAGATCCGCTTCATCAAGGACTCAGCCCTCTCTGTCCTCGGGGGAGGGGAGGATGCCAACTCCTCCTCCTCCTCCTGTCTCTCCCGACAAGGTGGGAGCGCACCTGCGGGCAAACGGGACGCGCATAGCGCCGGCACCCGCCCCCTGCGGGGCCGATGGGAGCCGACCCGGCCCCGACACCCGCGGGTCGGAGCACGATCGCGCCCGGGCGACGCGGGACCTACCCGGGAGGGCGGGACGCCCGGCAGCCGGGGTGCGGGCGGCGGGGCTGCACCGGGGTCGGGACGGGCCGGCAGCCGCCGCCGCTGCCCGTGCCCGCTGCTCCTCACGGCGGCGGGGCAGAGCCGGGAGCCGGCGCGGCTCGGCAGGGAGGCGGCATCGCCGCGGGCACCGCTCCGCCCGCCCGGCCCCGCGGCGAGCGCGGGGTCCCCGCCCGGCCCTGCCGGCTCGTCCCGCCCCGCGGCGCTGGCTCGGGGCCGGCGGAGCCGTGACGTCCCGGCCCCGCGGGCTATTTTTAGCGCGGCGATTGGATTTCATTCATGAAACTGCAGCCGCGCGTAAAGGGGCGGCGGATGGAGCCGCCCCCGCCCGCACAGCGCCCGCAGGAGAGCGGAGCGTCCCCCTGCCCCATCGCCCCAGCGGGGCAGCCCCGGGGCACATCCCGATCCCGCCCCATCGCCCCAGCGGGGCAGCCCCGGGGCACATCCCGATCCCGCCCCACCGCCCCAGCGGGGCAGTCCCGGGGCACATCCCGATCCCGCCCCACCGCCCCAGCGGGGCAGCCCCGGGCCCATCCCAGTCCTCTGTCCAGACACAGGCAGGCGGGGGCTTTCTGCCACGGCCTCACACAGGAAAAGCTCAGGCACGAAACCAGCCAAAACCAAACCCATACTACCCCCCACGCCCATTCTCTGTACATAGACACTGTAAACATCGTGTATACATACACAATGCAAAGGTTCCGAAGGCCTCCCTCGATAATGCCCTAAGTTGGGCGTGCGATTTCTTAGCGCAGGTGCTGTGGTTATGTTTTGAAATCACTTCTCTATTTTCACTAATGTTTGAACCCTTCGTGTAAAACAAACACGTAACAATTAAACCACAATCCCCCCCTTCCCTTATATTGACAATCTAGACTTGGTGTTTTCAAACCAGCGAAAACAGCTCAAGGCCCTGAGTGTTACTGTGGAAAGTACTCACAATCCAGGCCAGGCTCCCTGACCACACTCCCTGCAGCAGTCTGGCTCTTCCCTTTACCACTTGACATGAAGAAAAATGTCACTGATCAGTAAGGGGCATGGGTGCAATGGCTGCAGCTGAGGGAACTTTTTGACATAGCTGTGACTATTAAAAAAATAGTCACTATTCAAAAAATATTCTCTTAACAGCAACCAGGACTCACAAATTGCATAGTCTCATAGCATTAACACAGTATTTTGCTGGCAAACATTATAAAGTTCTTTTAAAAATACCACTTATAATAATAGTTAACAGTACCATTAACAGGTTAACAGCGTCCAACTGCATTTGGTTATAGTCAATTACTTACATTTTTCAAATACCCGGAAGCCAAACTTACATTAACCAGGTCAGACTGCAAAAATTTTCAGTTGAGTACATCTATGTCAGGACAAATTACAGTTTGCAACTTCATATCACTGACAGCTATTAGGAGCAAGAGAACAACATGCATCATAGCAAATACTAAGTGTAACTAGCTTTGTACAGAGTTTGGATGGAAAAGACAAATGCATCAGAAACTATAATAACTCTCACTCAGACTACCTACTTGCAATAAAAAAAAAAATCAACTTGACAATGCAGACAACAAAAAGTAAATGAATGACAACAGATTTAAAATGCATAGTAGAATTACCTTCCATTATTTAAGTTTCAGGATCTATGGGAACTTTTTTTTTCTCCACAAATGAGGGCTAAAAATTTTCATGCTATGCAAGAACAACAGCCCCAGTTGTTCACTTGTTTCTCCAACACACAACTTTTAGGAAAACAAAAAGGCTCAGGTTCATCCTGCTGAATTCAGGAGGCTGAACAAAGCAGAGTGATACAAAAGGTATTCCTTTTATAGTATGGCAATTTTTAATTCCTTATTGGTACCTCTGTTCTACAGTTGAAATGATCCGTTTCTGAAGACAAATCACACAGCTAGAACCCATGCCTCTGTTAAAAACACCCAGACTAACACTGCTGCAAACATTGAGTGTTTGTCAGAACAGGTAAGTGAGCATCATGTGAGAGAAAGCCAATACAAAGCAACCAGACTTGCCACGGTACTGACTCAAGAAGTATTGGACTGCAATAAAAAATAAAAATAAAACCTCTACAAACCTTTAGATCTGCTTGCAAGTTCTTTACAGAGCTTTACTACAGAAATAAAGGAAGAGGGCAGAAAAAAAGGTGTTATTTTTAGTGCACAACAGTAAATTTAGCAGAATACAGCAATGACAAAGATTAGTCAGGTGGTTGAAAAGTGAAAAAAGAGAAAGAGAGCTTTGCTTTTGATGGGGATAAAGAAAAGGTCTCAAGTTTTTATCTTTTTCTGTTCCATCAAAGGGTACCCAGAGCCTGAAGGCTTCTGCAGCTGTGGAAATAGCTCCATGCTATGAAGTTGTTTCCATTTTAATGACCATCTACAGCAACTCTTACCACTCAGTGCTTTCCCACCACAAACGTAAAACTTCTTATAGAATTCAGGTGTCAGCTTTTCTGGCAAAGTATAAAATAAAACCCCAGGACAGCTAGAAGCTCTCTGCTCTCTGACACGCAATCGTATTTACGTTTTCCAAACTTTTCAAACAAACAGTTGAGTTCTGACCATAAACATGAGTGACACCTTGAGAAGTGGTTAGAATGAATCTCTAACAGGGGCTGCAGAGTAACCGACAGTCTCTAGACTGTGGTACAAGAAAGCACAGTAATAAACCACAAGTATTCCCACTGACTTTGCATAAGCATTAAAAATACATGAATGGTAAAGTTTTACTCAATTAGATGTTTAAGTATCCCAGGTAGCCAGCTTGGATTTTTCATTTTAATTTCTTTGTTTTCAGGGGGGAATAACAGCTAGAGGGGAAGGGAGAAGGGAATAAGTTCTGTCTTTGCAGGCAATCCTAGAGGACATGGCATTGGACCATTTAACTGGAGTCCCTGTTTGCCAAGTCGATACAGCTTTCCAAAACATGTTTATGGGCTGCCAAGCGTGCTCCATCACTGCAGCTCCGCTATGCGCTTTTAACACTATCACACAGCTGAGAGAAGGACTGGATTAAAAAAGAATAAACTAATAATTAAAAAATGCGTTCACACCCACGGAGAATTCTACTTACTTAGAACTATTTTGGTTTTGCTAAATTACAGAACGCGTTTGGAAGTAAACGTAAAATGTACATCCCCATATGCTCCAACATATTATTTGTTACTCTGGGGCTAAATTAACCTTTTGGTTTTGAGACTATAATTCTCACATGATTAAAAAACATCAGGAGAGAGCATCAGTTGTGCATAAACTGTGACTGAATTTACAAATAACCTTTCTACTCCGGGATCTGGAGAGTTAGTATAACTTCAGAGGCTGCTCCGACACGCAGTGTTAGTAGAACTCCTCAGGGAGCTTTCTACCAGCTCAGAAACGCTGGAGCTCAATGCCCTCAGGCCCTTCCATCCTCTGCACTCCCACGACAATAGGGAAAGGCTCAGGAGTAGACAGGTTGAAAAAATACCAGTCAAGGATAACAGGAGGTGCAGGAAGAAGAGACTTACAAGCACTTACTTCAGCTACTTCGACAAAACTCTTCTGGAAGGGGAGGAAGTGGACCAGCCCATGCTTCTTACCACCCCATCATTATCTCAGTCTGCTCTATCTGCAGAAGGATATTCTACGCATGGTAACTCTGGGGTTTAGTTTTTATATTTCTGTTTAGCAGCCTTCTGAGAAAGTCTACATCCCAGACCCATGGGCCACGTGGAAGGAAGGGGTTCTTCCCTGGACTAGAGATCTAGGTATGGTCTGCTTAAAAAAAAACCAACAACAAAAACCAACCAAACAAACTGGAGACACGGCTCCTTGCTCCCTCTGAGGACCCACTCAAGCTTTTAATTCAGGACAACTGATATTATTTCTCCTCTGTTTTAGGTACTAACACCCAAGGATAAATGCAGTTTCCCAAGGCAAGTTACACCAACAAGAGTCAGCAGGGACAGTTACAGGACAGAGCTTGAGTGTGCAATGAAAGGTCTGACATTGCAGAGGATGCCTGGGACAGTCCAAAACAAAAACTCAACAGTACAGGGCAAACTAGAGTTCCTCTCTCTCCCTTATCCTTGAATGCAAGAGCCTTTCATATTAGAAGACTTTAGGAGCACGTTTAGATGAAAAGATTGTTTAAATTTAAATTTAAATTTAAATGCACAATTAATTAAGTAAAACAAAGTAAGTTAAATTGTCCCGTATGGGCTCCACATTGCGTATGGCAATCTCACAGGGACAGAAGGTGCTCTCTACAGCCCATGAAATCTGCTTTCAACAATACAAAAAGAACATGAGTGAATGAAGTACAACCAAAATAAGGAGCCATGGTACTTCAGTTATGGACTTCACCATCCACCCATTGTCTGTGATATACGTAGTCTCAGCCAACTGGCAGCATGTGAATTAAAATACCAGAATTACCCAGCTCCTGTCATTGAAGTCTACTTTTTCCCCACAATTACACTTAGAGGCTTTAATGATGCGGGTAGATCAAAATAATTTCTAACTGCTTCTGTAATGGATTAGGATATATTTCATTAGATTTTACCCATAAAAAATTCATAAAGCGAATAAATGCCTTGAAAAAAACTATGTAAATACATATTCTATACACACTGAAATAAAATTCAATCCATTTCCTATCAATGCATTTTTTTTCATTAATAGGTTTCCATTCAGGGCTACAATGTACCCATGCCAAATCCTTATGCATTCACAACTAGCTTTCTTTTCAAAACTATTGTACATTGTACCCAGTCCTTTTTACTCTTTGGTATAATACGGGCAGAATTTAGAGTTTGACGTAAGGTGGTTCTACTAGGTGATGTCAGCATGTACTCTCAGCCAGCTATGCAAATTGATTAGGCCAGTTGCATCCCTTTTCCTATGATCCCACACAATTGTCTTAATTCTCAGAGATGAAGACATGTAACATATACAATGATACCTTCACTGTGTGCATTGGATAACACAGATCACTATGCATTTATTTGTTATTTTTTTTTCAGTTATTCATTGAATGCTAAATATAGTGCAAGACCATCATCGCTTAAGAAGCCTGCAGTGCACCAGATTTTATTAGAGCATTCTGTGAATGATATATGGCACCAGTTTTTTGCCTTATTTCTTTTGCCATTTTTTCTTATTTCTTTTGCCATTCTTTCTCACTAGAAGGGGGATATGGAAGGCTTAATATAGGCATACATTTTAAACAGCTGAGTAAACAGGAAAGGGACTATCTAGAGAAGGGAAATGCCAATACTTATAACTTAGAATAAAAATTAGATATCTACTATTTTTCAGAGGGTTGTATTTCAGCAATACTTTAGTTTTCAGTCTATTCATGTGTAGGATATGGGCTTTTGCATCTCCTTGCTTCCATACTTAAGCTACAAGACCCTGCTTCCCTCCACCTCACCCCACAACAGAATCACAGTTTAGGTGAGAAGGGTCCTCTGGAGGTCATCTAGTCAAATCTCCTCAATGCACAGCTAATTTCAAAGCTTGATCAGGTCAACGATGGTCATTCCACAATCTGCAACCCGTCTGTTCCACTGCTTAGTCCCACACTAAGAAAATGGGCTTTTTTACAACCACTGAGAAAATGTTTTTCTTTACACCTGCCTTGCTGCTACTTCTGATTGCTGCCTCTCCTCTTTTTGCTGCACAACTGTGAGAAGATCTAGTTTCCCCTATAACCCCCTGTCAGGTACCTGAGATAGTAATTAGAAACCCTTTTAGCCTTCTCTTCTCCAGGCCAGATAAGCAGCTCCCTCAGTGTCTGTGCACATCTCGTGTTTCAGTCCCCAACCATATTAGTGGCCTTTCCTTGCACTCTCCTCAGTTGGTCAATCTCTCTTCAATAAGTGAAGGCTGAAGCTGAGCACAGCTCTTCAGGAGCTGCCTCCCAAGTGCCGAGTAAAGGGGAATAATCCCTGCCATTGACCTCCTGGCTGCACTCATCCTAACACAGCCCAGGATAGGGCTGATCTGTGTTGCTGGAAGGGCGCTCAGCTGAGCCAGGTACGTTCACTTGTGCTGTCAGAGCCTCTCATGAAGCCTTACAAAACTCTGATATTGTCTTTGATGCTGCACTTGTCTTCCTACAGGCTGTGTAGTCTGGTCTTAAAAGGGAGTGGATTCACTTGAACAGTCCCAGTTTGCAAAGTTAGGTGTACCAGAATACAATTAAGCAAAACAAAATTTTGGCTTAATAAGAAGAACAGCAAGAGAAACAGCTGAGCAGTTATGTAAGAGTCTCCCAAGGGAAGAAGTGGTAGAGTTATGGCTCGCTGCATTCACAACCCAGAGAGGACAAGGCTGTATTAAGAATTTGTTCTATGGCAGAGTTTTGTATTAAATGTGTAATCTTCTCTAATATAATAATTTTGCAACAGCTTGTGTTTGCTTTATTCCATGCTTCCAGATCCTCAGAACTACATGTTTAAGAAAGATTCAATCAGCTTATAAAAACAGTTCCAATCAAGAGCTAAAGAGGACAAACTGACTAGTAGGATTTCTTCTTGACTGTGTGACATTTTGCTGTTTGGCAAGGGAATGAATCTGGAAGCAATAGTGCTGGCACCTGCATAACTGTTCAGTTTCTTAAAGTGTTTCTGCCATCTAATCAGATGTTAATGGAATGGAAAGAACTTCTTTGTGGAATGAAATGAGAGTCATAGCAAACAGTCAGCAGGGGAAGATTTTCTGTCTGTCTGACCTTCTGGCTAGCTGTCAGTGTCCATCTCTCCTCTGTGTAGATGAGTCAAAATTCACTTGTCTCTAAATACTGAGTTTCAAAGAGACTTGGAACATCTTTACACTACAACTACAGGAGGTTTTCAATGGCAAATGCAGTCTTTGCTTCTCACTCTTGATCCGAGCTATTGAGCTTCAAAAACCATATATAAATGGATCAGCCCTTATTCTTCAAGCATTAAAAATGCTCTGCCTGCCTTTTGAGGCTTGCATAAATCACCCATAGCTTTATATGCAGAAGGATACAAAATGTAGACCAAATTTGAGAAGCTGTAATGTTGGTCAAAGATTGCATAAATTTGACAGGAATAACACACAAATAGAGATCTCTGCAACAATATGCCATCCCTGCTGACTTGCTTATACTGGTGCAATAAAGAGATCCTGAGGACAGGCCTAGAACACAGATCTCTAGTTACAGCAACTAGAAGATACAGGGTAGGAGTGGTGAGGGGAAGAGAAGCAAAGTGGATTCTCTCGCCTTTTTCACAGTTGCCAAAGCCAAGTGTTATTGGTCCCTGAATTACTGCTTATATACAAGAACAGCAGCCAACAGCCATATCCTGATCTTTATAGGGTGTCAAACCAAAAGAGCAGGATTAAATAGGAGAATCAAGGGCAGCTTAATCTCATCATCATTAATCTTAGAAAAATAGCCTTATTAACTGCAACTTGCTCTTCTGCACCTCTGTCCCATAGTAAGGTAGACATGAAAGTAAAACACCCTAATTACGGTTTAAGAGCCTGATATAAATCCTACTGAAACTGCTGGGGAAAAGAATTCAGTGACTCCTCTGGGCTTCAATTCAGGTGGTAATTCAAGAAGAAAGAAATCCATAGACTTAGTTGCAACATGCCTGTCTTAAAAAGATGAAGATGTATAACTTAAAGTAGCTGAAGTGAAATGGAAATGAACAAAGCACCTGTAACTTAAATATTTTTTTCATTAGGTTGTCCAAAGAATGTACTGATTTGGATTACAATCTTCCTCAAGATTACAGTACAATTCTTCCTTAAGTTTGAACAGTACCAACACTATGGTTTTACTCACTCAAGATCAAAATTCAAAGTCTGAAACTCCTGTTACATTCTGCATATTTTATACCTTGGAACCATTCATTTTGTGAAAGAGAACGCTTTTCCAAGAAAGTAAGACCTTGTGCCTCTTACAACTAATTACACCAGTTTAATTACATGATTTAGTTACACCAGCAAAGATTGCTTGCAAAGACTGCACTTTTGCAACACGACAAATTCAGTGGGTTAGACTGGATTGTATCAACACAAAGTTTTTCCTGTCCAAACACAGTTCATATATTTTAGTGGTTTACTTCAATGTGTCTAAGCAAATCTAGTTACCACTTTTTTGTTTCCTCAGTGAATTAAGGCCTTAAATCATATGCAGAAAGAAAATAACCAGGGTTGGTTCTGATGGATATCCATCTCCCTCTGAAACACTTGCTATAAATTCTAGCAAAACGGTGTAGCTGAAGGATAACGCTAATTGCAGAAACTGCAGAGGAATGCACACAAGTGATTCCAAGTCTGAGAAGCAGGGAATGAAGACAGTTTTCATGTTTCACCCCAGGCTGTTTGATGAGACTTTCCTTAATTATGTTTATTAGGAATAGTTACCAAGAAGGATTCTGTTCTTTTTAACGCTACCATTCAAAAGCCATGGACCATGTAATCACGTACTTCTTGCACATATCTGCAGTTTTTACAGAGGGTGCAGAACATACTACTCCAGGAGCTGCTAGAGTATCATTGTTACGTGCAGAGTAGGCAGAAATCAGAGAACTTAAAGGAGTTTGTTTGCATAATTTGCAAAGTATGGAGAAAAAACCATCACTTTCCAATTACGCATATATTGATAACTTCAGCATTTAAGTATGTCAGGAGCAGAATTTACCTCTGTAAAATTAAAACCAAACTAGAACCACTAGCAGTGGCATCAGGGAGCTTTAACAAAATCAAAAATATTCCAGTGCCTTGAAATTTCTCATTGCTTGGAAGTCATATTGTCAAAGCATCATGAATTCTACTAACAGGGTTTTTTTCTCTTTCAATAAAGTAGCAAGGCACGTAGAGCTTTCTTTTTAAAGAATCCTTTTATAGTCTTTTCCAAGTCATGCAAGAGTCCTTTTCCTTGGTAATGGTAGAAGGGAAGAACTACACAGGTATTCATCTTATTTACTCCCATACATATTGGCAAAATTGCTAAAGCAGGGTGCATTTTGTAGCATTATAAAATCCTCAAGAGAACTGAATCCCTCCCACATCTCATCACCAAAATATTTTTGCAGGGAAAAAGTATGAATTATTTAATTGCCAATAAAATTTCATCAAACTGTATCTGTTACAGAAGGTAAACATTTCTCCACCATTCCAACTGTTTTACATTAGCTGAAATTCAGATCTACAGTTAAAATACTACTGCACCATTATTGTAAGAGAAATGTTGAGAGTTCCTTAATTATGGTGCTGCCAGTGGGAGGCACTGTTGCAAATACACGAGGAAAGGAGGATTAAAAGAACAAATTCACCCCTGGAGAAATTCAGAGGAGAAAGCTCCATTGCCTCAAGAACAGCTTGACCCACAGGTATTTTCCTTAGAATACTGGGAACTGTTTTTTGAAACCTTCTTCTGTATTTCGTGACCCATCATCTACATTACTGTCATAAGCACACATGACAGTCAAAAACACGTCTCTGAAACAGAAGAGCCAAATTTAAGGGGTTCAAGTGTTGACAATGGCCATAAATCAAGAACTGAAACATTGATAGCCACAGGAGCCATAACATTCGCCTCAAGTATAAACACTACCTTTTACTCAGGACAATTAATGGAACACCTGCCCATGCTGAGCACATGTAGGAGCCCATGTAGAAGCATATTTTATCACCAACAAAGTGGTGAAAACAAGCAAGTAGCTAAAGCTCAGGTACTGTCACCAGACTTGTTTTTATTGCTGCAAATCCTCATCTTGAGAGTTCTAGGCCCTTGCTTCCAAAAGTGTGAGAGACACGTAATTCCAGTTGGCAAGAGAATGATCTGGAATATCAGATCTGCTTTTATATCACAAATTGGGTACCTTGGTGCTTAAAGTTAAAAACATAGATTTCAACAGTCTGATAAACAGTGCTAGAGAATATAAATTTAATCACAAAGATCGAAAGGAACAAACAGCAACACTACCCTTGCCCTCACACCCCAACCACACACACAAGGCAGGTCCCCAAATTTCTAATCTGTATCCACAAGCAATCATAACCTTGCAAAGAACTAGCTCAAGCCGTTTTAAAATTCAAAATTTCCTCTGCTGCATTTGATTTTGCTGAAAGTTCCCATTACACACACACACCTCTGCTGGGTTTGCACAGTCCAGGATTTTGTTTTTACCAATCTGAATTGTCAGCTAAATTAAATTACCAGATTGCACTGTAGAGGCTATCACACATGTAGCTATTTTATTCCACTGAGCATGAAGAAAGTAATCTCAGAAAGCAGTACCTTCTTTACCCAGAGAGCTAAATTTACTACTACTCGTCTCCTAATGCCTCAAGTGACACAAAAGCCCATAAGCAAATAAGCTGTGACCAGGATATTAAGGAGCAAATAACACCTCTACAAAGACATGCCTTCCACAGGTGTAGCATTTTCTGCCTCAAGCACACAACAATACACAAGTTAGCTTTTGTTCAGATCTGCAGATGTGTTCTCTGAGAAGTAAATCACAGAAGCAACAGGAACTGGTGTGGAAACAGCAAGTTTCTGAGAACATTATTCTGTAATTTACCTACATGACCAATGCATGTTATTTAGAAATTCATTTGGAGACAGAAAATCAGGTTGGGAAGTCAGACTTGAAACTGGAAGCACAGGTAAAGAGAGATATTTGGGTTCTAGGGTGTGCCATTTCCCTTACTAAGCACTTTTTGATGCTAAGATCAGTTTTAGTGCATATTAAATAATTCATAGCATCACTGTCCTGGTTTCAGCTGGCGTAGAGTTAATTTTCTTTCTAGTTGTTGGTACAGTGCTGTGTTTTGGATTTATTGACAATGCTGATGGCACTCTGATGTTGTAGGTGTTGCTTAGCAATGCTGACTCTAAACTGAGGACTTTTCAGTGTCCCATGCTCCACCAGTGAGCAGGTGCACAAGAAGCTGAGGGGGAGCATGGCCAGGACAGGGGGCCCAAACTGGCCAAAGGGATATTCCATACCATAAAGCATGATGCCCAGTATATAAACCAGGGGGATTTGGCCAGGAGCTGCCAATTGCTGCTCAGGGATGGGCTAGGCCTTGGTCAGCAACTGTATTGTGCATCATTTGTCTTTCTGGGGTTTTATTTCTCTCTCTTTTTGTTGTCTCCTTTCCCATTACAATGATTATTATATTTTATTTAAAGCATTAAAGAGTCCTTATCTCACCCATGGGTTTTACCTTTTTCTGACTCTCCTACCCACCCCGCTGGGGTGCATAAGCAAGCAGCTACATGGTACTTAGTTCCTGGCTGGGGTTAAACCACGACAATCACAACTTGCATATATGAAATATGACAGACTGGCTTTCAGGAACTGCATTACCTATAAAATGACTTCTATTTTTATTCACAAAGTATATGTTTGTCTTTGATGATGTGCTGAAAGGGGCTCATTAAATTACTAATGTAACTATTAAAGCTATTAAATTACCAATTTTGAGGGATCAATTCAAAGCACATTGAGATAAGCATAAATCCAAAGTAAACCAAGTGTCTCTTCACTTCAGTGACCCTCCTATGAGGTTCTGAATGCTAAAATATCTTTCTCCTGACAGGTTTAACCCCTTCATTGTATGACCCTCCCTGGCCAAAACAATTGAAGTAGTTATTCCTGTGGCTCACAAAACATTCCGCCTGGTAGTACATAACGATGGGGGGAGGGGAGATGCTTGGTTTGTGTTTATTTTCAGAGCCCAGGGGAGACATTGCTCCCTAAGCTTCCTGACAAGATGCTTATTTTTATTCACATTGTCACTATGTCTTCCCATGAACAAATATTTATACTTCAGAGGAAATGTTTCAGTAACATGTATCAGACAGGATAAGCAATGTGTTCACTTCCCTTCCCTTTATTATGAGAAAGCAATTTTGCTTACATGAGGAAGTAAATAAATAGATTCCCCAGAGATGCCTGGGAAGGGGTAATTTTTGCAGGGAACCCGTGTTGAAAATACTGGCAGCATGTCACTGTGTTAGCTGACCTGCAGAGGTTTCATTTGCAATTGCAAGAAATGAATACATTAGAGACTTACTGTTTCCTTTTTGGTTCAGAAAAACAAACTATTCCTTTACAATCCTGTTTCAATTAAAACATTTTCCCTTCTGACAAATTTTATAGCATGTTATTTCCTATCTGCATTATTATCATGTGCATTCAATTCATATGGCAAGATATAAATCCATCTTTTGTTAATGGTTCTGAACGTACAATAGATTGAGAAGGCCAATGGGTGAAAACAACCTAATTTCATTGACTACTCCAAATTCTGAGCAGAGGGCTTTACTATATGATCTCCTGAGGTTCCTTACAACTTGAATTTTCCTGTGATCCTAAATTAAGGTCACATATTTGGTTTTACTAACTTACTGTAGGAACTGTGAAGATCTGGCTGTGATGCTTGACAAAAGCAATATAAATATGCACCTGCAACTCAGGCTGGCAATGGCCCTGCTTTTCCCTAGGCTGCAGAGAGCAGGAACTCAGAAACCTGCTTGGATGCATGAAACAGTACCTGCATATTTGTGGTGCAAGCTCTTTTTTCATCCCAGGATCTCACTCATTTCCTGCATCTGCAGTTAGTCTGTGTAAGTATTCGCTCTTGAAAATTAGGCTTAGCAGCTTCTGTTTCTTTGATGCTTTGAAAAAAAGCCTGACATTGGGTCAAAAAGCTCCTCTGTGCAGAAGCCACCCATTGCTAACCCTGCAACAACACCCATCCTTTATACATTTGTTTATATCTACTGGAATATCAGAACAAAGCTGACTAATCCTGTAAATGAAAGGACTAATTCTAGGACTTTTCCATTTAAGACTGCTAGTACAAAGTTCACCAAGACACAGATGCTATAACTTTAAAATACCTGACAAAAAGCAGTGGTGACAGGCAACACTAGGTGAAACAAGTCAAGTTTTCTTTTATTTCTCCCTGTCAATACTTACCTCAAAGGAGAGAATAATGTTCATATCCATTTTTAGCAGCTTGATCAAAAGCAGAATTCCTTTACAGATACTTCATGTCTTTCTCTTACTGTGGCATTCCTGAAGAGGAAAGGAGAGGGAAAAGAAAAAAAAGAGAATAAACCTTATTTTCAACCTAAAATTACAATACATGCAATAGCAGAGACATCTTTTATGGTCCATTTTATACTATAAAACAGGTCTGCTTGGTAAACAAAACAGTTTTTAAAGTTTCAAACATGTAGATTGAAAATCTTCATTAAAGTACTGTTTGCTCCGATGCATTGAAGAAATCATGGGTAGCTGGATGAGCTCTTGAGCATAACTGCAGATTGACATAGCTCTGTCAAATTAAGCTTGTTCTTTAATAATTTTCCTCTGGATTTGGATTTTAAAAATCACCTTAGGTGTCATAAGCACTGCTGTATCACAGTTGACCAACTCCTCTCTCTTAGGTAACAGAGTGTGAGAAGGGCTTTTTTGCCCACCTTCAGGAAGGCATCAAGACTAAAATATGAGCTGGCAGCCTGATGACAGGTGAACTGGGATTTCTGTGTTGCTTCCCCTTTGGTCCCAAATGAAATTAATTATAAAAGTGCTTAGCTGGGTTTGGTCTGTGTTATTGTGGCTTGGTTCCCATCCAGGAGCAAAGGTGGGAGCAACACTGATTTCACCTCAGACAGTGCCCTAAAAGCAATACTTGATGACACAAGTAGGTTTCAGAGGTTCATGCTCTAGCTTGAGTAGCACAAGTGAAATGCAGATTCTTCAGCTGAACAGACCAGTGGCCCACTTAGCTTCTCCAGGCATTTCTCCCTTCTTATCAGCAACTTTTCAGACTTGAATTTAGGTCCGAAGTTAGCTTCTCACAGAAATTCCCACCTTCTGTAGATACCCGGCACAAGACAACAGTGAGGGCAAACACAGCAAATGAAGTAACACTTCTTTCCACCTCTGCGGAATAAGCAAGCCAAAGGCATTGACACAAGAGCTAGAAGCATGATCTTTATATTCCTCTACAAGTCCTTCCCTTCCATTTGACACTTAATAACAAGCATTTTAGTGGCAAAGACCATATCAGTCTTCCTGAACTGCCATGTTTCATGCAGCTACAACTGTTGAGAATTGTATGGATGGCAGATTAGAAGTTACTTGCAGCTCCTTTCAGAACATGTCTTTATTAAAAAAAAAAAAAAGGATCTGGTTTACCTGCTCTTAACCCAGAGCTCTCTCTGCTTTTATTTCACTGAAATCTCATACACTTCTAACAGCCTTTCTCTGCTTTGCCCTCATTAAAATCCAGAAACGTGGCCTCCAAAGATACATCAAGATCCTTCTTGCTCTCAAACAGACATGCACCAGTTCATTCATAATTCTTTTTCAGCAATCATTAATTATTTACGTTACTGTCCTAATAAAGGACACAGTGAGACTCTCCTGCTTGCTGAGACCTTTTTTAAATTGTTGTGCTGTAAAGTCAGACCAGTTGTTTGAAGAATGTAAGCGGATAGAAATGTAGCTAAACCTGATTTTCATCATTACTAAAGCATAAGCCTAAAAGTTCCACTTCACAGAAAAATGTTTCTGGCCTCCATCCCTCAGTCTCTGAGGTTCTGGTTATGAAGACAGTTGGGACCACAAAAGAAAGGCTCAATTCTTAATTAGCATTGTGCTGACTGATTACAACTTCAAATTATAAACATCTTTCATACCAAGCAGATCTATCTCTGTGATGATGATCTGCACTCAGAGGAATAGAGATGCTAAACCTTACATGGAACTTCCTCATCTGAGTCTCTCTCACAGCTGAGAAAAAAGCTGGTTTTATACAACTCTCACACTGAGTGCCTGCATGAGAGAGCACCAGTTCCTTCCGTGGCAGTGCAATTCCTTCTCTCTTCCATCTGCTCCACACCCAGGCAGTCACCACCCGAACTCACCCCCAACAGCAAGCACACCGTGGTACTGTCTGCAGGACATGCAGCAAGGTCAGTGTAAGCTGAGGGACACTAAAGCCAGCTGGAACACAGAGCAATTCAGGGAGGGATGTACTTAAATGGTCTAATTCTCCCAAGGGGGGAATTTCCTTTAAATAGGCAGGAAGGTGAGGAGCAGGTGGTTGTTGCTGCAGGTCGGCAGGTGAAACGTTTGCAGGGTAAACCAGGCCCAGAAGGAATG
>NW_020955691.1:134597-137318 GCF_003031625.1 Empidonax traillii
AACAGCAAGCACACCGTGGTACTGTCTGCAGGACATGCAGCAAGGTCAGTGTAAGCTGAGGGACACTAAAGCCAGCTGGAACACAGAGCAATTCAGGGAGGGATGTACTTAAATGGTCTAATTCTCCCAAGGGGGGAATTTCCTTTAAATAGGCAGGAAGGTGAGGAGCAGGTGGTTGTTGCTGCAGGTTGGCAGGTGAAACGTTTGCAGGGTAAACCAGGCCCAGAAGGAATGCAGACAAGGCCAGGTGGAACACTAGGCTCCCTGGATGACTTGTTGGGGCCAACAGTCATGTGTGATCAGGTCTAGGAGCCTCTTCTATTATGGGCAAGACACTCCTCTACCACAGCGACACTACAGAAAACTCAGCCCAGTTTTCTCCTCAAATCCACCTCAGCTTCAGCTTTGGGTTGTTCAGAAACCCAAGCTGATCCAGTCTTTGTCCCACCCCTGGGGTTTTTTTTGAAGATTATTACAAAACTAAAAACATTGCAAAACTTTATCCTCTAAAACTACTCTAGTTTTCTTTTACCAGCCCATCATCTCTATGTATTCCTTTCAGTTTCTGTAACACCACACATTCACAGTACATCTACCCCAAATCTCTTCAACAAACTTTGAAGGATCCTGTAGAAGAAAAATGCTTTTAAGCCTCACTTCAAACTTTTGCCTTTAAGAGTTCAAATACCGGAAGAAGTTCAAGTAAAAGAAAGAGCAGAACCTTAATTCACTGTTGTAATCTTTACTATGACACACCTCACTTGCTGTACATTACATGGTTGAACAGACCGTAGAAATTTTACTTCCCATTGATACCTAAACCAACATTTCCTCTCGAGACATTTTCAAACCATTAATGTTCTAGAATCCATAGTAAATGCAAGTGTTTTGCCCTTTCTACTTCAATTTAGGCAAGTGTGCTTTTTCTGGGGTCTCCCTTAGAGAAAAAGGAATTTTTTCCTGCATTGACTGGATAGACAAAAGAAACTGATGACATGTGATATAAAGATTTCTATTTAACTAAGTACAAATGACAACATTTGGTGAGAAGTTGACAATCAGGTTCTAAAAGAAGATGGGACACTATGATTGCCACTAACTCACCCTTAGGAGCACCCATAACGACTTAGTTAAACAGCTGCTAAAAAGTGCATGTGCTAAAGCTCTAATTTCCTATGCTCCTCAAGGAGGGAAAAGTATTGCCCTTTTCTCATTCCTTTTTTTGGAGAGCTGCAAAAGAGTTGGGCTGGGTACAGCCCAGTGCTTCTCCCCAGAGGTTCTCAACAACTGTAAAGAAGAGAAGAGGCTCTCTAACTTCATCCTCCTGCTAGTCTTTTTGGGAGGTACATCTTCATAATCAGCTCTTCTTGTATCCGGTTCTCTACACGCATTTGCACTCTGTACCAATTACAAATTTCATTCTTGTAATGCAGAGAACCATTAATAATTTAAGATTAGAAAGGAACCTAAGGGCAGGAATATTCCATTTCTGCTCACGAGATAGATGTTATTCTGCTAGTACGTCAACTCAGGTTATCTTTGTGCATGCTACGTTAATTCAGCAAATTGCTTTTCAAGCTGTGCTTTCAGAAAGTGCCTGGAGATTCTACAGGAGAAGAAAGTTTCATTTCTATGGAAAATGTGCCAAACCAACATCTAGAAAGTGAAATACAAACAGATTTTAGATTTGTCCATCTAGTTTTCACGTAGAGGGGGTAGCCACGGTAAATTTTCTGCATGAACGTGTAAAAGTCCTGCCAGGTGCGGCGATAACCACCACAGCGCACTGTTCGAACGCAGCGCGTTCAGAAACGCCGAACACCTAACGGTATCCAATGGCTCGGCAGCGATGCAGCACCACCGCCTGACACCCGGGCGAGCCGTCAGCAGTCCTGGCCTTGCCGCTGAAGGGCACGGGACACCAGGGAGAGCCGCGCGGGTACCGCGACCCCGCCAGGGCAGGAGCCGGGGGCTCCGGTCAGGAACGGGGAGCGCCCCCGGCCCGCTGGGCTCCTCAGCCACCCACCCCTCCTTCCTTCCCGCAGCGCAACTCCCACCGCGCCGGGTCACCGCGTCCCGCGGGGAGAGCCTCGGGAAGCCCAGACAGCGGGCAGCGCTGGGCAGCGCTGGGCAGCGCTGGGCAGCACCCGCCCGCTCCCTCCCTCCCTCCTTTCCTCCCTTCTTCCCGCGACCGGGGCCGCAGCGTCTCACCTGAGCACGGAGCGGGACCCGCTGAGGGCAGGACAGCAATGACCCGGCGCGGTGCAGTGCCCGGCGCTGCGTGCGGTGCGCGGTGCCCAATGCTCGGTGCTGTGTGTGGTGCGGTGCCCGGTGCCGTGTGTGCTGTGCCCGGTCCCAGTGCCCGGTGCTGTGCGGTGTGTGCTGTGCCCGGTCCCAGTGCCCGGTGCTGTGCGGTGTGTGCTGTGCCCGGTCCCTGTGCCCGGTCCCAGTGCCCGGTCCCAGTGCCCGGTGCCGTGTGTGCTGTGCCCGGTCCCAGTGCCCGGTGCTGTGTGGTGTGTGCTGTGCCCGGTCCCAGTGCCCGGTGCTGTGTGCGGTTCCCAATTCGCGGTGCCGGGTGCGGCGGGTCCCGCCCTGCCCTGCCCGGCCCGGCGCGAGCGGAGTGGGCGCGCGCGCCCCAGCCAATCAGCCCCGTCACGTGAGCGCGCCCCGGCACGCGGTGCCGCGGCCGTTACAGCAGCGCCCGCGCGCGCGCGGCGGGAA